>NW_026576474.1:0-47500 GCF_028641065.1 Leucoraja erinaceus | reverse complement strand
TGTGGGAGAGAGAGAGGGAATTCAGTTCCGTTTATTGTCACGTGTACCGAGGTACAGCGGAAAGCTTCTGTTGCGTGCTAACCAGTCAGCGGAAAGACAACACATGCTTACAATCCAGCCATCCACAGTGTACAGATACATAGACAACAGGTGCAGGAGGAGGCCATTCGGCCCTTCGAGCCAGCACCATTCGCCATTCATTGTGATCATCCCCAATCAATAACCCGTGCCTGCCTTCTCCCCATATCCCCTGACTCCACTAGCCCCTAGAGCTCTATCTAACTCTCTCTTAAATCCATCCAGCGACTTGGCCTCCACTGCCCTCTGTGGCAGGGAATTCCACAAATTCACACAACTCTCTGGGTGAAAAAGTTTTTTTCTCAACCCAGTCTTAAATGACCTCCCCTTTATTCTAAGAAGGTATTGGCGACGTTTCGGGTCGAGACCCGGAAGGGTCTCGACCCGAAACGTCGACAATTCCTTCTGTCCATAGATGCTGCCTCACCCGCTGAGTTCCTCCAGCATTTTTGTCCACCTTTGATTGTTCCTGCATCTGCAGTTCCTTCTTTAATTCCACAAATTCACACAACTCTCTGGGTGAAAAAGGTTTTTTCTCACCTCAGTCTTAAATGACCTCCCCTTTATTCTAAGACTGTGTGTGTGTGGCCCCTGGTTCTGGACTCGCCCAACATTGGGAACATTTTTTCTGCATCGAGCTTGCCCAGTCCTTTTATAATTTTATATGTTTCTATAAGTTCCCACCCCTCATCCTTCAAAACATCATAAGGGAATAACGTTTAGTGCAAGGTAAAGCCAGCAAAGTCCGATCAAGGATAGTCCGAGTGTCACCAAAGTAGTAGATCGTAGCAAGAGTGGAGGGAGAGAGAGAGGTGTCGGAGATACCCAGCGGAAACAGGCCCTTCGGCCCACCGAGTCCACGCCGACCAGCGATCACCCGCACACTAGTACTATCCTACACACACTGGGGACAATTTAAATTCGCCAATTTACATACTGCAAAGCCTCAGATCCGAAGAGGCAAAGCTACTTCCAATGTACCTCCTCCGGCAGCTCGTTCCATACACCCACCACCCTCTGTGTGAAAAAGTTACCCCTCAGATCCCTATTAAATCTTTCCCCCTTCACCTTGAACCTATGTCCTCTGGTCCTCGATTCCATATAACCATATAACAATTACAGCACGGAAACAGGCCATCTCGACCCTTCTAGTCCGTGCCAAACACGTATTCTCCCCTAGTCCCATACACCTGCGCTCAGACCATAACCCTCCAAACCTTTCCCGTCCGTATAACTATCCAATTTATTTTTAACTGATAAAAACGAACCTGCCTCCACCACCTTCACTGGAAGCTCATTCCACCACACATCCACAAAGAAGTTCCCCCTCATGTTACCCCTAAACTTCTGTCCCTTAATTCTCAAGTCATGTCCCGTTGTTTGAATCTTCCCTACTCTCAGTGGGAAAAGCTGATCCACGTCAACTCTGTCTATCCCTCTCATCATTTTAAAGACCTCTATCAAGTCCCCCCTTAACCTTCTGCGCTCCAAAGAATAAAGCCCTAACCTTTCTCTGTAACTTAGTTGCTGAAACCCAGGCAACATTCTAGTAAATCTCCTCTGTACTCTCTCTATTTTGTTGACATCCTTCCTATAATTAGGCGACCAAAATTGTACACCATACTCCAAAATTGGCCTCACCAATGCCGTGTACAATTTTAACATTACATCCCAACTTCTATACTCAATTCCTTCCACTCTGGGCAAGAGACTCTGTGCATCTGCCCGATCTATTCCTCTCATTATTTTATACACCTCTATACGATCGCCCCTCATCCTCCTGCGCTCCAAGGAATAGAGTCCCAGCCCTGCCCCAACCTCTCCCTGTAGCTCAGGCCCCTCATGTCCTGGCAACATCCTTGTAAATCTTCCCTCACCCTTTCCAGCTCGACGACACATTTGTCTCTGAACCCTTAGCAGCTTGACAAGGGTCCTTAGCAGGTCCTATAACCTAGTCACCCAAACTGAACACAACACTCTAAAGACAGGCGCATACAGCTGGAGTAACTCAGCGGGTCAGGCAGCATCTCTGGAGAAAAGAAATAGGCAACGTTTTCTGCAGAAGGGCCTCGAAAACGATAGATATCGCCGAGTCTGAAGAAGGGTCTCGACCCGAAACTTCTCTCCAGAGATGCTGCCTGTCCCGCTGAGTTACTCCAGCACTTTGTGTCTATCTTCGGTGTAAACCGGCATCTGCAGTTCCGTCCTACACAATTGGTTTGTATTCATGTGGAGGAAGGAACTGCAGATGCTGGTTGACACAGAAGATAGACACAAAGTGCTGGAGGAACTCAGCGGGACAGGCAGCGTCTCTGGAGAGAAGTTTCGGGTCAAGACCTCATCTCCTCAATAGACAATAGACAATAGGTGCAGGAGTAGAGGCCATTCGGCCCTTCATGGCAGAACCGCCATCCAATGTGATCATCCCCAATCAGTACCCCGTTCCTGCCTTCACCCCCATATCCCCTGACTCCGCTATCTTTAAGAGCCCTATCTAGCTCTCTCTTGAAAGCATCCAGAGAACTGGCCTCTGAGGCAGTGAATTCCACAGACTCTCAACTCTCTGTGAGAAAAAGAGTTTCCTCGTCTCCGTTCTAAATGGCTTACCCCTTATTCTTAAACTGTGTGTGTGTGTGTGTGTGTGTCCCCTGGTTCTGGAGATCATAGAAATTAGGTGCAGGAGTAGGCCATTTGGCCCTTCGAGCCTGCACCGCCATTCAATATGATCATGGCTGATCATCCAACTCAGTATCCTGTACCTGCCTTCTCTCCATACCCCCCTGATCCCCTTAGCCACAAGGGCCACATCTAACTCCCTCTTAAATATAGCCAATGAACTGGCCTCAACTACCCTCTGTGGCAGAGAGTTCCAGAGATTCACCACTCTCTGTGTGAAAAAAAAGTTCTTCTCATCTCGGTTTTTAAAGGATTTCCCCTTTATCCTTAAGCTGTGACCCCTTGTCCTGGACTTCCCTAACATCGGGAACAATCTTCCTGCATCTAGCCTGTCCAACCCCTTAAGAATTTTTGTAAGTTTTCTATAAGATCCCCTCTCAATCTTCTAAATTCTAGAGAGTATAAACCAAGTCTATCCAGTCTTTCTTCATAAGACAGTCCTGACATCCCAGGAATCAGTCTGGTGAACCGTCTCTGCACTCCCTCTATGGCAATAATGTCCTTCCTCAGATTTGGAGACCAAAACTGTACGCAATACTCCAGGTGTGGTCTCACCAAGACCCTGTACAACTGCAGTAGAACCTCCCTGCTCCTAGACTCAAATCCTTTTGCAATGAAAGCTAGATCCATCTAGCTCTCTCTTGAAAGTATCTCATGGTCCAGCAAGCGAGTGTAGACTTACCGACGGTGAGGCAGGAGAGGGTGAATCCATATCTCCACCAGTTGGAGCCCATGTTGAGGGAGGTGTCGGCAGTTTTGGGCGCCCCCTCGGGTCGGGCTCCTCTGGGCTCCGTGTCTCTGAGGGAGGTGAAGGCGAGGTGGGCCAGGTAGGTCCAGAACACGGCCTGCGCCCCGCAGAACAGGGCCAGGAGCCGGGCGAAGGCTGGCCGGGGGTATCTGTAGAGCAGCAGGTCCCCGGGTGGGCTCCCGACACCGCCACCACCGCCACACACTCCCCGCACCTGGGCTGGGGTAGACCTCGCCCACAGGGGCCTCCGCCACCACCGCCACTCCTGCGCCAGGTGTTGCCCCGCCCAGCCCCCCATCTGCCCTCCTCCTCCTCCCCGCCCCCTGCCCGCTACCAACCGGGACGAGGGTGGGGGGTCGTCTGCTCTGTTGACCGGGGGGGTGGGGGGCGAGGGGGGCTAGCCAATGGGCACCCATACTGCCCCAGTGCACACACGCCCCAACACTGTCCCCCATCCTGGGTTTAGATGCCCCCCTCCCTGGGATAGAAGCCCCCCCACCCTGGGATAGAAGCCCCCCTCCCTGGGATAGGCGCCCCCCCACCCTGGGATAGCCCCCCTCCCTGGGATAGAAGCCCCCCATCCTGGGATAGCCCCCCCCCTGGGATAGAAGCCCCCCCATCCTGGGATAGCCCCCCCCCCCTGGGTTAGATGCCCCCCATCCTGGGTTAGAAGCCCCCCATCCTGGGATAGAAGCCCCCCTCCCTGGGTTAGAAGCCCCCCATCCTGGGTTAGAAGCCCCCCTCCCTGGGATAGAAGCCCCCCTCCCTGGGATAGAAGCCCCCCTCCCTGGGATAGAAGCCCCCCTCCTGGGTTAGAAGCCCCCCCTCCTGGGACAGAAGCCCCCCACCCTGGGATAGAAGCCCCCCTCCCTGGGTTAGAAGCCCCCCTCTCTGGGATAGGCGCCCCCCATCCTGGGATAGCCCCCCTCCCTGGGACAGAAGCCCCCCCATCCTGGGATAGCCCCCCACCCTGGGTTAGAAGCCCCCCTCCCCCCCCTGGGTTAGAAGCCCCCATCCTGGGATAGCCCCCCTCTCTGGGATAGAAGCCCCCCACCCTGGGATAGAAGCCCCCCTCCCTGGGTTAGAAGCCCCCCTCCCTGGGTTAGAAAGCCCCCCTCCCTGGGTTAGAAGCCCCCCCTCCCTGGGATAGAAGCCCCCCATCCTGGGTTAGATGCCCCCCTCCCTGGGATAGAAGCCCCCCTCCTGGGGATATAGAAGAAGCCCCCCCATTCTGGGATAGAAGCCCCCCATCCTGGGATAGCCCCCCTCTCTGGGATAGAAGCCCCCCATCCTGGGATAGAAGCCCCCCACCCTCTGGGGCAAAACCCCTCTCCCCATCATCAAAGCCCCCGTCTCTCTTGCCCCCTCAGATAGAGACCAAGCCCCCAAGACTAGTGCCCCCCCCCCAGTGTGAATGCCCCCACCAGGGCAACATCGCCCCCAGGGATTGTTGCCATTCTGCCCGCGGCCCGATACATTGTATCCGCCTCCTCCCGCCTCGCTACATTCTCCCGCCGGCGCCGAGTTCCTCCAACACCGGGCATTTAGAGAGAGGGGCGAGTGAGAGGGAAGTCTCGACCCCGGCCCCCGATCTACCCCCACCCCGGACCTGCGGCCCACAGAGGCTCCCACACACCCGCCGGCCATCCTCCCCTCCCTCCCTGTGGGCCCCACAGCCCGCCCCTTAAAGGGGCCTCACGCCTCTGTGAAACTGACATCCCCAACACTCTGTGTGTGTTACCCTCTCTCTGTGTTACCCCCCTCTCCCTCTCTCTGTGTTACCCCCCTCCCTCTCTCTCTGTGTTACCCCCCCTCTCTCTGTGTTACCCCCCCTCCCTGTCCCCCTCTCTGTGTTACCCCCCCTCTCTCTCTGTGTTACCCCCCCTCTCTCTCTGTGTTACCCCCCTCCCTCTCTCTGTGTTACCCCCTCCTCTCTCTGTGTTACCCCTCTCTCTGTTACCCCCCCTCCCTCTCTCTCTGTGTACCCCCCCCCCCTCTCTCTGTTACCCCCCTCTCTCTCTGTGTTACCCCCTCCCTCTACCCCCTCTGTGTTTACCCTCTCTGTGTGTTACCCCCCCTCTCTGTGTTACCTGTTACCCCCCCCTCTGTGTTACCCCTCTCTGTCTCTCTCTGTGTTACCCCCCCCTCTCTCTCTGTGTTACCCCCCTCCCTCTCTCTGTGTGTACCCCCCTCCCTCTCTCTGTGTTACCCCCCCTCTCTCTCCCTCCCTGTCTCTGGTTACCCCCCTCCCTCCTGTGTACCCTCTCTCTCTGTGTTACCCCCCCCTCCCCTCTCTGTGTTACCCCCCCCTCTCTCTCTCTGTGTACCCCCCCTCCCCCTCTCTCTGTGTGTTACCCCCTCCCTCTCTCTCTCTGTTACCCCCCCCTCTCTCTCTGTGTTACCCTCCCTCTCTCTGTGTTACCCCCTCCCTCTCCCCCTCTCTCTCTGTGTTACCCCCCTCCCTCTCTCTGTGTTACCCCCCCCTCTCTCTCTGTGTTACCCCCCCCCTCTCTCTGTGTTACCCCCCCCTCTCTGTGTTACCCCCTCCCCTCTCTCTGTGTTACCCCCCCCTCTCTCTGTGTTACCCCCCCTCTCTCTCCCCCCCCTCTCTGTGTTACCCCCCCCTCCCTCTCTCTCTGTTACCCCCCCCCTCTCTCTCTGTGTTACCCCCCCTCCCCCTCTCTCTGTGTTACCCCCTCCTCTCTCCCCCCTCCCTCTCTCTGTGTTACCCCCCCCTCTCTCTCTGTGTTACCCCCCCTGTGTTACCCTCTGTGTTACCCCATCCCTCTCTGTGTGTTACCCCCCCCTCTCTCTCTCTCTGTGTTACCCCCCTCTCTCTCTCTGTGTGTACCCCCCCCTCTCTCTCTGTGTTACCCCCCCCTCTCTCTCTGTGTTTCCCCTCTCTCTCTGTGTTACCCCCCTCTCTCTCTGTGTTACCCCCCCTCTCTCTCTCTGTGTTACCCCCTCCCTCTCTCTCTCTCTGTGTTACCCCCCCCTCTCTCTCTGTGTTACCCCCCCTCCCTCTCTCTGTGTTACCCCCTCCCTCTCTCTGTGTTACCCCCCATCTCTCTCTCTGTGTTACCCCCCCCCTCCTGTGTTTTACCCCCTCTCTCTGTGTTACCCCCCCCTCTCTCTCTGTGTTACCCCCCCTCTCTCTGTGTTACCCCCTCCTCTCTCTCTCTGTGTTACCCCCCTCCCCTCTCTCTCTCTGTGTTACCCCCTCCCCTCTCTCTCTGTGTTACCCCCCCCCTCTCTCTCTCTGTGTTACCCCCTCCCTCTCTCTCTCTGTGTTACCCCCCCTCTCTCTCTCTCTGTGTTACCCCACCCCTCTCCCCCCTCTCTGTGTTACCCCCCCTCTCTCTCTGTGTTTACCCCTCCTCCCTCTCTCTCTGTGTTACCCCCCTCCTCTCTCCCCCCTCCCTCTCTCTGTGTTACCCCCCTCCCTCTCTCGTGTGTTACCCCCCCTCCTCTCTCTCTCTGTGTTACCCCCCTCTCTCTCTGTGTTACCCCCCCCCTCCCCCCCTCCCTCTCTCTCTGTGTTACCCCCCCCTCTCTCTCTCTCTGTGTTACCCCCCTCTCTGTGTTACCCCCCTCTCTCTGTGTTACCCCCCCTCTCTCTCTGTTCTCTGTTACCCCCTCTCTCTCTGTTACCCCCTCTCTCATTTACCCTCTGCCTAAATATCTGCCCCTCTACCTGACCCACCCCTGCCCCTCTGTGTTACCCCTCTCTCTGTTACCCCTCTCCCCTAAATACCCGCCCCTCATCCTCATGCCCCCCCCTCACCCCTCTCAATTGCCCCTCTCCCTGTTTGCTCCTCCATAGGACATCTGCCCCCTCAACCCAGGATATGACCCCCCCCCCCCCTCACTTATTCCTCTCCCCTCTCCATAAATATCTGCCCCCCTCTTTCATTGCTGTCTATTGCCCCCTCTCTCTCTAAAATCTGCCCCTCGATCTGACTATTTGTCCCTCTCCCTGTTGCCTCCTCCATAACATATTTGCCCCCCCCCCCCCCATACCCGTCTCCAAACGCTTGCCCCCTTCCTCAGCTGGCTATTACCCCTCCCCCCCTCTCCCCCTGCGGACTCCCCCCTCTCTTATTTGCCTCCTCCCACCTTTCTGCCCCTTCCCCCTCCATCCTTAATGCATTTCGTTGTCCCTCTCCTGTACACTGACAATGACAATTGAAATTGAATCTGAATCTGAATCTAAATGCCTGCCGCTCTTACTTAGTGATCTATTGCCCCCCCCCTCTCTCTGCCCCCCCACATCTCTCTGCCCCCCTCCATAGCATTCCTGCCCCTCTTCCTGTTGTGCCCCCCCAATCCTTTGCCCCCTCCCCTTTCCTTGTCGCCCCTTCACCTAGTATATCTGCCCCAGCGTTGCCCCTTCTCTCTGCCCCTAGCCCTCCTGGCTCCTCCTCTACCCTGCCCCTCTCCCTCCGCCCAACATTCTGTCCCTCCCTCTGTTACCCCCCCACCCCTCCCCTCCCCTTTAGTGTAGTTTAGGTCAGAGACACAGAGCGGCAACAGCCCCCCCCCCCCACACTACAAAGACGTACAGATTTGTAGGTTAATTGGCTCGATATAAGTGTAACCTGCCCCCCGTGTGTGTGTGTGTGGGGCGGTGTTAGTGTACGGGGATCGCTGGCCGGCACGGACTCGGTGGGGCCGAAGGGCCTGTTTCCACGCTGTATCTCTAAACTAAACCAGTATGTGAATGGGAGATCGCTGGCCAGCACGGCCTCGGTGGGGCCGAAGGGCCTGTTTCCATGCTGTATCTCTAAACTAAACTAGTATGTGAATTGGTGATCGCTGGCCGGCATGGCCTCGGTGGGGCCGAAGGGCCTGTTTCCGCTCTGTATCTCTAAACTAAACTAGTATACGGGGAGATCGCTGGCCGGCATGGCCTCGGTGGGGCCGAAGGGCCTGTTGCCGCGCTGTATCTCTAAACTAAACTAGTATGTGAATGGGAGATCGCTGGCCGGCATGGCCTCGGTGGGGCCGAAGGGCCTGTTTCCGCTCTGTATCTCTAAACTAAACTAGTATGTGAATGGGCGATCGCTGGCCGGCACGGATTCGGTGGGGCCGAAGGGCCTGTTTCCGCGCTGTATCTCTAAACTAAACTAGACTTTATTTAACTGTACCATCGTGTGACTAAGCAACCTTGGTTTTGTCCGTGGTCCAAGCTTGGTTTTATTCCCCGCCCCCCCCCTCTCTCTGAACCCCCCCCCCCCCCGGTTTGCTAGTCCATAGTTCGACAGAAGACGGGTCTCTTCTCTTGCGGGGGGGGATTGTGTGGGGGGGGGGGGGAGCTAGCCCGGGGAGGGGGGGTAGTCTTGGTTCCACGTCTGGCTTGTGGCAGTTGGGCGAGTCTGGATCGGAACGCTCAGTGAGCGGGAGTGTGAGAGAGTGTGAGTAGGCGTAAGCTCGCGAGCGTTCCCGGCGGCCGTTGCCAATCCGGTGAGCAGGGCCGCGGGCGGCGTGCTGAAGTAGCGGTTGATGATAGCGTTGGAAACCTGCAACGGGAGATGGGGGGGGGGGGGGTCAGTAAAACAAACAGGCTTTAAACTTTAGAGACACAGTGTGGAAACAGGCCCTTCGGCCCCACCGAGTCCGTGCTAGCCCGACCAGCGATCCCCGCACACTAACACTATCCTACACACACAAAACGCGCAAAGTCTCCAGAGGTCTCCGTCCGGGTTTCCTAAGTGGGACAGGGGCATTTTTACAGTACGACACACACCAACGCTCACTTCCCCAACCTTCTAAACCCTGTCAGCATGCGCAGTTCGAACCTTTCCCTCACAGCGGCAGAGAGCCGGGTTCGATCCCGACCACGGGTGTCGCCTGCGTGCTGTTTGAACATTCTACCTGGGACTGCGTGGGTTTGCTCCGGGTGCTCCGGTTTCCTTCCACAGTCCAAAGAATAGAATAGAATAGTTTCTTTATTGTCATTGTAACATGAACCATGTACAACGAAATTTAAAAATGTCAGCCAGTCAGTGCACCATTCAAACATTTCTAAAAGCTAACGATACATACAAGGTAAAATATTAAAAGATAAACAACTAAAATAAATATCACGAACACAGCACGCATAAACACCCAACCCTCCATCCTTCTGTCGATTCCACAGTTACCACAGTCCCTTAGTCTGTATCGCCCCTGCGTTCCTTGGTGGCTACATTTAGTGCTTTTATAGCAGTGGGGTAAAAACTGTTTTTTAGTCTTTTCGTCCTTGTCCTTGTAGATCTGTACCGTCTGCCTGACGGCAACAGTTCAAACAGGGAGTGTCCGGGGTAGGAAATGTCCTTTATGATACTCTGGGATTTTTTGGTGCAGCGGGAACTGTGTGTAAGTCCTCCAAGGTAAGGAGAGGGCAGCCGACAATCCTCTGGGCGTTGTCAATGGCCCTCTGGAGCGCTTTCCTCTGAGCCGCTGTGCAGCTGGTGTACCACACGCATACACAGTATGTTAGTATGCTCTCAATGGAGCACCGATAAAAGGACAGCAGCAGTCTCTGAGTGATGTTATTCTTCCTGAGCTCCCTCAGGAAGTGCAGTCTCTGCTGGACCTTTTTCAGCAGCGCAGTGGTGTTCACGCTCCACGTGTACAAGGCGTACAGGTTAATTGGAGGTTAATTGGCTTGGCCTAATTGTAAGTTGTCCCTGGTGTGTGTAGGGTCGTTCTAGTGTAGTGTGTGTAGGGCAGTGCTAGTGTGCTAGTGTGCTAGTGATCGCTGGTCTAACTTACTCCTGCAACTATTGTCTATTGTCTATTGAGACTCACCCCTCCGAGGAGAGCTTCGCTGACGGAATCGATGACCTCGCCCAGCATGGATGCCTGCCCGCTGTACTTGATGTAGGACCAGGTCATGAGAATTAGCATGGCGATGCCGGTGACAAAGTTGAAGATGGAGGTGAGGAACGAGAGGCCCAGCAGGCCGACAAAGCCTGAGACCATGTGCATGACGATGATGACCAGCAACATGGCGGCTGGGGTGCGGATCAGGCTGAAGAAGTTCTTGCTGCGGTTAAACTTGACGTAGCTCTCCAGCATCTCGTCGATCTCCGCCTGCAGCTGCACCTCGTAGCGCTGGGCCAGCAGCGCGCCGCCCATCTTCTTGGTGGTGCGGAACTTCTCCAGCGCAGTCTCCCGGTAAACCATGTGTCGCTCACGCAGCTTGTTGGGGTTCAGGTACGCCTTGTCCCCACCGCATAGCTGCAGGGGGGGGGGGTTAGAGGGGTTGGGGTGAGAGGTCACACACACGTACACATACACACACACACAGACGTGTAGACACACACACACGAGACATACATGTACACACACACGCGTAGACACATGTACACACACACACGCGTAGACACACACACACACGCGTAGACACACACACACAGAGACATACACGTACACACACACACACGTAGACACACACGCGTAGACACATGACACACACACACACGTACACACACACACACACGTAGACACACACACAGACACACACAGAGACACACACACACACACACACACACACACACACACACACACACACACGCGTACACACACACACGTGGACACACACACACACACATACACGTACACACACACGCGTAGACACATGTACACACACACGCGTAGACACATGTACACACACACGCACACATACACACACACACACGTAGACACACACACACACACACATACACGTACACACACACACGCGTAGACACATGTACACACACGTACACACAGACGCGTAGACCCACACACACGTACACACAGACGCATAGACATGCGTACACAGATGCGTAGACAAACGTACACACAGATGAGTAGACACACACACAGGTACACACAGACGCGTAGACACGCATACACACACACACACACGCACACACACACACAGACACGTAGACAGACACACACACATATTCACACACACACACACAGACAAGTAGACAGACACACACAGACATATTCACACACAGACAGGTAGACACACACGCACAAACACGCCACACAGACACACATACACCCACGCGTATGCACACATACACATACGCACACAGACTTAGACACACACATAGATACGCACGCACACAGTCACACATGCGCACGCACACAGGCGCACGCACACAGACACATGTGCATGCAAAGACACACACACGCTTGCGCACACAAACACATGCACAGGCAGACACACGCAGTCAAACATACGCACACACACACACACACACACACACACACACACAGACACACACACACGCTTGCGCACACAAACACACGCACAGGCACACACAGACACACATACACATACACACACACACACAGACACACACACGTACACACACACTAATGCACAGACAGACACGTGCGTGCGCAGACACACATCGGCGGAGGTGAGGATTGAACCCGGGTCCCTGGTGCTGTGAGGCAGCGGCCCACATGCTGTGCCACCGTGCCACGCACACCACGCACACAGGGTACGCTTGGACATAAAAACACTGCACAGGCAGACTACACGCAGTCACACATACCGCATGACCTGTAATGGTAACACACACACACTAATGCACACTGACACGTGCGCGCGCAGACGGCGGCGGATTGAGGATTCTGCCGTGGCCCTGGTGGATAAGAGGGAGCGGATGCGCTTTGCCACCGTGCCACATGCCCAGGTAACAGGACATAAACCCCCCCCTCCATGACCTGTTGGTAATAATCCTTTGCCGCTGACATCGCCGCGCGGTTATTGGCTTCTGCCGTGGCCTGGTGGATAAGAGGGAGGATGAGTTTTACATGAATATCTCCCCCCCCCCCCACACCGTCTCCTCGATACCCTGCCCACAACCCTGCGCACTGCAGGGCCCAGTTGTTTCAGTTTCAGCCCGACTTGCCAAAACCAATAGCCCCACCAAACTGCCCAGATCCCCCTAAACCTGTCCTATTATCCATGTCCCTGTCCACATGTCAGTAAAAAAAGGTGTCGCAGCGGGTAGAGCTGCTGCCTCACAGGGCCAGAGACCCGGGTTCAACCCCCGACTACGGGCGCTGTCTGTGCGGAGTTTGCACCGTCTCCCCGTGAACTGCGTGGGTTTTCCCCGGGTGCTCCAGTTTCCTCCCAGACGTGCGGGTTTGGCTTGGTATGACAAATTTGTCGCTGGTGTGCGTTAGTGCGCGGGGATCGCTGGTCGGCGCGGACTCGTCGGGCAGAAGAAAGGCCTGTTTCCGCGCTGTATCTCGAAGACTAAACCACCTGCCTCAACTCACGCCTCTGACCGGTTCCTATTAAATCTCCCCCCCCCCCCCCACCCCCCCATCCTGTGAAGGCTTACGAAGTTAGCCATGTCTCCAAAAACTCGCACCAGCATCTACAGGTGGTCCATAGAAAGAATTTTATCGGCATTGTGGACACTGCAAACCAACCTCCCTTCTATCGAGGAGGAACAGCAACTCATATTTCGCTTGGGTAGTTTACACCCCAGCAGTATGAACGCTGACTTTTCTAACTGCAGATAGCCCTTCCTTTCCCTCTCCATCCCCTCCCCCTTCCCAGTTCTCCCACTAGTCTTTAAGAAGGAAATTGGAGGAACAGCGCCTCATATTCCGCTTGGGCAGTCTGCACCCTAGCGGCATAAATATTGAATTCTCCAATTTCCGGTAGCCCCTGATGTCTCCTCCCCTTCTCAGCTCTGCCTCAGCCCTCGGGCTCCTCATCTTCCATTTTCCTTTCTTCTCCCCACCTCCATCAGTCTGAAGAAGGGTTTCGGCCCGAAACGTTGCCTATTTCCTTCGCTCCATAGATGCTGCCTCACCCGCTGAGTTTCTCCAGCACTTTTGTCTACCTCCCACTAATCTTACTGTCTCCGACTACATTCTATCTCTGTCCCGCCCCCTCCCCTGACATCAGTCTGAAGAAGGGTCTCGACCCGAAACGTCGCCCATTCCTTCGCTCCATAGATGCTGCTGCACCCGCTGAGTTACTCCAGCATTTTGTGTCTATGTTCCATTTAAACCAGCACCTGCAGTTCTTTCTTACACCATTCCGATAAAAATCCGCCTGCCTGTTCTTGCCACCAAAGTGGATAACCTCACATTTATCCACATTATACTGCATCTGCCACGCATCTGCCCACTCACACAACCAGTCCAAGTCACCCTGCAGCCTCATAGCATCCTCCTCGCAGCTCACACTGCCGCCCAGCTTTGTGTCATCCGCAAACTGTGCGATGTTACATTTAATTCCCTCGTCTAAATCAAGGTTTGTCAAGGAGGACTCTCTCGAACTTCTACAGGTGCACAGTAGAGAGAGCATGCTGACCGGTTGCATCGTGGCTTGGTTCGGCAACTTGAGCGCCCTGGAGAGGAAGAGACTACAAAAAGTAGTAAACACTGCCCAGTCCATCATCGGCTCTGACCTCCCTTCCATCGAGGGGATTTATCGCAGTCGCTGCCTCAAAAAGGCTGGCAGTATCATCAAAGACCCACACACCACCCTGGCCACACACTCAACTCCCCGCTACCTTCAGGTAGAAGGTACAGGAGCCTGAAGACTGCAACGTCCAGGTTCAGGAATAGCTACTTCCCCACAGCCATCAGGCTATTAAACCTGGCTCGGACAAAACTGTGAACATTAATAACCCATTATCTGTTTATTTGCACTTTACCAGTTTATTTACTGATGTGTGTCTATATTTATATAATTCAGATTCAGATTCAATTTTAATTGTCATTGTCAGTGTACAGTACAGAGACAACGAAATGCATTAATAATAGTGTTTTGTTTGTAGGGACAGTGCATATTAGTTAACATTTTGCATGTAAATATGCGAGATTGTAGCTAATCAGCAGCTAATTTCCGTCTCTAGTCCCAGGCAATGGTAGGTGAAGTGTCTCGGCCAAGGACACAACGACAGTACACACTCCAAGCAGGATTCGAACCGTCCACCTTCAGGTTGCCAGCCAAACACTTAGCCCATTGCGCCATCTGTCGCCCTGGTATATGGATATATAATGGTATATAATATATGGTATATAATGGTATATGGACACACTGATCTGTTCTGTAAATGCCTACTATGTTCTGTTGTGCTGAAGCAAAGCAAGAATTTCATTGTCCTATCTGGGACACATGACAATAAACTCACTTGACTTGTTAATAATATTACAACTAAACTAAGCGTCTTGTGGTTTGAAGTACGAGGCCTTACCTCCAGTATGGACCTGGGATGAGGCAAGTCTTCCCCCTGGAAAATCTTCACGTATGCCTGTGGAAATGAAGCAGAGGGACTCAACAGGGCGGGCACTGGGGACAAGAGACCAGTGGAGAATAAGGTGCGGTGTTCCTCACAGCCCGGCTGGGCTTGCGTTAGGGTTATGGGGCAACGCAGCACGGAGACAGGCCCTTCGGCCCAACGAGTCCGTGCCGACCCAAGTAGGCCATTCTGGGCTAGTCCCATTTGCCGACATTGTGCAGCACAGCACAGGGATCATAGAAACATAGAAAATAGGTGCAGGAGGAGGCCATTCGGCCCTTCAAGCCAGCACTGTTCGCCATTCATTGTCATCATAGAAACATAGAAACTAGGTGCAGGAGTAGGCCATTCGGCCCTTCGAGCCTGCACCGCCATTTAATATGATCATGGCTGATCATCCAACTCAGTATCCCGTATCTGCCTTCTCTCCATACCCTCTGATCCCCTTGGCCACAAGGGCCACATCTAACTCCCTCTTAAATATAGCCAATGAACTGTGGCCTCGACTACCCTCTGTGGCAGAGAGTTCCAGAGATTCACCACTCTCTGTGTGAAAAAAGTTCTCCTCATCTCGGTTTTAAAGGATTTCCCCCTTATCCTTAAGCTGTGACCCCTTGTCCTGGACTTCCCCAACATCGGGAACAATCTTCCTGCATCTAGCCTGTCCAACCCCTTAAGAATTTTGTAAGTTTCTATAAGATCCCCTCTCAATCATGGCTGATCGTCCCCTATCAATAACCCGTGCCTGCCTTCTCCCCATTTCCCTTGACTCCACTAGCCCCTAGAGCTCTATCTAACTTACTCTTAAATCCATCCAGTGACTTGGCCTCCACTGCCCTTCGAGCCAGCACCGCCATTCAACGTGATCAAGGCTGATCATCCCCAATCAGTTCCCCGTTCCCCCTGACTCCACTATCTTCAAGAGCCCCGTCTAGCTCTCTCTTGAAAGTATCCAGAGAACCGGCCTCCACCGCCCTCTGAGGCAGAGAATTCCACAGACTCACAACTAACTCTCTGGGTGAAAATGTGTTTCCTCGTCTCCGTTCTAAATGGCCGACCCCTTATTCTTAAACTGCCTGCCTGCAGGTGATCCATCTCCCTCCATTCCCTGCATATCCGTGTGCCTAACTACATGTTTCCTCAACGCCACGATCGTACCTGCCTCCACCAACACCCCTGGCAGCGGCCACCATGCCCACACCACCCTCTTGCCACGGCACATCTCCTTTAAGCTTTGCCCCTCTCGCCTTAAAGCTACGCCCTCTAGTGTTGGACATCTCCACTCTGAGGTAGAAAGGTTCTGACTGTCTACCCTATCTACGTCGTAGACAAGCACCCGTAATCGGGGTGGAACCCGGGTCTCTGGCGCTGTGGGGTCAGTGCTGGAATGGCGAGGGGGAAGTTGAAATGTTTGGCAACTTAAAGCAGGGAGTGCAGCGTAGATTCATCAGGTTAATTCCCTGGATTGCGGGACTGACATATGTGGAAAGAATGGGTCAACTGGGCTTGTATTTAGAAGGATGAGAGGGCATCTTATAGAAACATATAAGGGGTTGGACAGGCTAGATGCAGGAAAAATGTTCCCGATGTTAGGGGGAGTCCAGAACAAGGGGGTCACAGTTTCAGAATGAGGGGTAGACCATTTACGACTGAAAATAGACAATAGGTGCAGGAGTAGAGGCCATTCGGCCCTTCGAGCCAGCACCGCCATTCAATGTGATCATGGCTGATCATCCCCAATCAGTACCCCGTTCCTGCCTTCTCCCCTGACTCCCCTATTTTTAAGAGCCCTGTCTAGCTCTCTCTTGAAAGTATCCAGAGAACCGGCCTCCACCGCCCTCTGAGGCAGAGAATTCCACAGACTCAGACTCAGACTGAGATGAGGAAAATCTTTGTGAATTGTGGAATTCTCTGCCACAGAAGGCAGTGGAGGCCGATTCGCTGGGTGTTTTCAATATAGAGTTGTACTTAGCTCTGGGCTAACGGAATCAAGGGAAAAAAGCAGGAATTTAAGTGATCAGCCATGATAATATTGAATGGCGGTATTGGCACGAAGGGCCGAATGGCCTCCTCCTGCACCTATTTTAAAACATGAAAAAAAGCCCGACTCCTGTGTAGCTCCTGGGAGAATGTTTGACCTACGAACATCTTGCTGTCCATTCTCAGCTGTTGTGTGCTGCCCGTCCTGTTTATTGAACCAAGAGTCGACCTCGCTTGCGTCACCGTTTAAATATAAAGGCTTGGTCATTTAAGCCGGAGATGAGGCAGGGGATAGTTGGCAAAGTTTCTCTCAGAGAGACTCGAGTTTGTCTCGCGAGTCTTCAGATGCGACACAGTGCGCTATCATTGGTTTTTTTTTGTTTCTTCTTCAATGCGTAGTTTTGAGCAGGAACATAGAAACATAGAAACATAGAAATTAGGTGCAGGAGTAGGCCATTCGGCCCTTCGAGCCTGCACCGCCATTCAATATGATCATGGCTGATCATCCAACTCAGTATCCCGTACCTGCCTTCTCTCCATACCCCCTGATCCCCTTAGCCACAAGGGCCACATCTAACTCCCTCTTAAATATAGCCAATGAAGTGGCCTCAACTACCCTCTGTGGCAGAGAGTTCCAGAGATTCACCACTCTCTGCGTGAAAAAAGTTCTTCTCATCTCGGTTTTAAAGGATTTCCCCTTTATCCTTAAGCTGTGACCCCTTGTCCTGGACTTCCCTAACATCGGGAACAATCTTCCTGCATCTAGCCTGTCCAACCCCTTAAGAATTTTGTAAGTTTCTATAAGATCCCCTCTCAATCTTCTAAATTCTAGAGAGTATAAACCAAGTCTATCCAGTCTTTCTTCATAAGACAGTCCTGACATCCCAGGAATCAGTCTGGTGAACCGTCTCTGCACTCCCTCTATGGCAATAATGTCCTTCCTCAGATTTGGAGACCAAAAACTGTACGCAATACTCCAGGTGTGGTCTCACCAAGACCCTGTACAACTGCAGTAGAACGGGCCCTTCATTTGCACATGATCACAATGAATGGCGGTGCTGGCTCGAAGGGCCGAATGGCCTCCTCCTGCACCTATTTTCTATGATGTTGGGGTGAGTCCAGAAGCAGGGGGACACAACTTAAGGAAAAGGCAGACAAAAATGCTGGAGAAACTCAGAGGGTTGAGGCAGCATCTATGGAGCAAAGGAAATAGGCGACGTTTCGGGTCGAAACCCTTCTTCAGAGATGCTGCCTCGCCCGCTGAGTTTCTCCAGCATTTTTGTCTATCTTCGATTTTCCAGCATCTGCAGTTCCTTCTTGAACATTTAAGAATAAGGGGTCGGCCATGTAGAACGGAGATGAGGAAAAACCTTTTTCACCCGGAGGGTTGTGAGTCTGTGGAATTCTCTACCTCGGAAGGCAGTGGAGGCCAATTCTCTGGATGCTTTCAAGAGAGAGATAGATAGAGTTCTTAGGGGCCACAGTTTAAGAATAAGGGATAAGCCATTTAGAACGGAGACGAAGAAACACTTTTTCTCACAGAGAGTGGTGAGTCTGTGGAATTCCCTGCCTCAGAGGGCGGTGGAGGCCGGTTCTCTGGATGCTTTCATAGAAACATAGAAAATAGGTGCAGGAGTAGGCCATTCGACCCTCCGAGCCTGCACCACCATTCGATATGATCATGGCTGATCATCCAACTCAGTATCCCAATCCTGCCTTTCTCTCCATACCCCCTGATCCCTTTAGCCACAAGGGCAACATCTAACTCCCTCTTAAATATAGCCAATGAACTGTGGCCTCAACTACCTTCTGTGGCAGAGAATTCCACAGATTCACCACTCTCTGTGTATTTTTTGATTTTCTTTTTCGTCGTTAAAAGATTTCCCTCTACTACGGAAACTGATGCAAAACCCTGCATCTGGACTTGTACCCAACACTTGTATTCTGTGCGATGAGCCTGTCCAGTTAAGAATTTTGAATTGAATAAGATCCCCCTCAATCTTCTAATCTCTTATCCTTAAACTGTTTCAAGAGAGAGCTAGATAGGGCTCTTAAAGATAGCAGAGTCAGGGGATATGGGGAGAAGGCAGGAACGGGGTACTGATTGTGGATGATCAGCCGTGATCATATTGAATGGCGGTGCTGGCTCGAAGGGCCGAATGGCCTCTACTCCTGCACCTGTGTGTCTATGTTTCTTACGCAGCCCCAATCTGATGTTTGCCGGGAAACCTCCGAAGCTCGACTTACCTTAAAATACTCCAGCAGGTTCTTGCAACTGACCTTCGAGCCACCGATTTCTTTCTCCACCAGGTTTTCTGGTTTGAGCAGCAGCCCCACCAACTCCTGGAGGTGAATCTTGAAATCATCTTCGATATCTGCCGCGGGATAGTTACTGTGTGAGTGTTGCAGCCCGCACGGACACTTTGCAACATGCGCTGAAGCCAATTAACCTGCCAAGCTGCATGTCTTTGAACCTTCTGAACCTTGGAGTCACAGCAGGGCAGTACTCTGCATATCGCCAACTTGGATAATAAAATTTAACATTTTATCAAGCCAATTAACTGACAAACCTGTACGTCTTTGGAGTGCGGGAGGAAACCGAAGTTCTCGGAGAAAGGATTATTAAGGGTTTGGACACACGCTAGAGGCAGGAAACATGTTCCCGATGTTGGGGGAGTCCAGAACCAGGGGCCACACACACACACACACAGTTTAAGAATAAGGGGTCGGCCATTTAGAACGGAGACGAGGAAACAACTTTTTCTCACAGAGAGTTGTGAGTCTGTGGAATTCCCTGCCACAGAGGGCGGTGGTGGCCGGTTCTCTGGATGCTTTCAAGAGAATGGCGGTGCAGGCTCGAAGGGCCGAATGGCCTACTCCTGCACCTAATTTCTATGTTTCTATGTTTCTAAGAGAGTGCTAGATAGGGCTCTTAAAGATAGCGGAGTCAGGGGAGAAGGCAGGAACGGGGTACTGATTGGGGATGATCAGCCATGATCACATTGAATGGCGGTGCTGCCTCGAAGGGCCGAAGGGCCTCTACTCCTGCACCTATTGTCTATTGTTTATAAAAAACCCACGGGGAGTAGGTACAAACTCCGTACAGACAGCACCCGTAGTCGGGATCGAACCCGGGTCTCTGGTGCGGCATTTCTGCTGTAAAGCAGCAAATCTACCGCAACTGTACCACCGTGACTGCCCTCTGGAGTGTGGGAGGAAACCAGAGCACCCGGAGAAAACCCACGCGGTCCACGGGGAGAATGTAAGGCAGCAACTCTACCACCCCGAAGGTTAAAATGCCCCGTGGCGTGTAGGGGGCAGGGAGATAGTGGGATAACGCAATCAGTGGCGACCGTCGGCCAGCACGGACTGGTCGGGCTGAATGGCCTGATTCCTGTGGTGCACTGGTCCAGTTCTATGCAAGTGGTGATAAATGGGCTTTGTGTAGATGGGTGATTGAAGGACCCAATGGGCCGAAGGGCCTGTTTCCTGTGGTGTACTGCTCTAGAGAACTGCAGATGCTGGGAAAATCGAAGGTAGACAAAAATGCTGGAGGAACTCAGCGGGTGAGGCAGCATCTATGGAGCGACGGAATAGGTGACGTTTCGGGTCTTCAGACACTTCTAAGTAAGTGGCGGTAAATGGATTACGTACAGAGTGTCAGGGGTGTAGAAAGACTGGATAGACTTGGTTTTTGCAGAGGGTGGTGAAAATAGAATTTAATTGTGTTGCACCATAGAGGGAGTGCAGAGACGGTTCACCAGACTGATTCCTGGGATGTCAGGACTGTCTTCATGAAGAAAGACTGGATAGACTTGGCTTATACTCTCTAGAATTTAGGAGATTGAGGGGGGATCTTATAGAAACTTACAAAATTCTCAAGGGGTTGGACAGGCTAGAAGCAGGAAGATTGTTCCCGATGTTGGGGAAGTCCAGGACAAGGGGTCACAGCTTAAGGATAAAGGGGAAATCCTTTAAGACCGAGATGAGAAGAACTTTTTTCACACAGAGAGTGGTGAATCTCTGGAACTCTCTGCCACAGAGGGTAGTTGAGGCCAGTTCATTGGCTATATTTAAGAGGGAGTTAGATGTGGCCCTTGTGGCTAAGGGGATCAGGGGGTATGGAGAGAAGGCAGGTACGGGATACTGAGTTGGATGATCAGCCATGATCATATTGAATGGCGGTGCAGGCTCGAAGGGCCGAATGGCCTACTCCTGCACCTAATTTCTATGTTTCTATGTTTCTATGTGTTGGGGGAGAAGGCAGGAGCATGGGGTTGACAAGGAGAGATAGGTCAGCCATGATTGAATGGCGGAGTGGGCCGATGGGCCGAATGGCCTAATTCTGCCCCCGGAACTTGTGAACGGGAGGTGGGACGTCGTGAGGGGCCGCTGAATGAACTGGACCCCCTCTCATAGATACATAGATAATACGTGCAGGAGCCATTCGGCCCATCGTGTCCACTCTATCCACAATCATGGCTGATCTCTGCCTCCAAACCCAATTTCATAAAAACATAGACAATAGGTGCAGGAGTAGAGGCCATTCGGCCCTTCGAGCCTGCACCATTCGCCATTCAATATGATCATGGCTGATCATCCAACTCAGTATCCCATCCCTGCCTTCTCTCCATTCCCCCTGATCCCTTTAGCCACAAGGGCCACATCTAACTCCCTCTTAAATATAGCCAATGAACTGTGTGGCCTCAACTACCTTCTGTGGCAGAGAATTCCACAGATTCACCACTCTCTGTGTGTGAAAAATGTTTTTCTCATCTCGGTCTTAAAGGATTTCCCCCTTATCCTTAAGCTGTGACCCCTTGTCCTGGACTTCCCCAACATCGGGAACAATCTTCCTGCATCTAGCCTGTCCAACCCCTTAAGAATTTTGTACGTTTCTATAAGATCCCCCCTCAATCTCCTAAATTCTAGCGAGTATAAGCCTCCCCACCCATCTCTCCCTCCCTCCCTCCCTCCCCGCCCATCTTTGCCCCACGCCTACCTTTCAGCTTGCCGTCGAAGGTGGGGTTGGTGGCCACCTTGAGGCCTGGGTGAGGCATAACGAAGCATTGGATCTTCCTGAAGCAGGAGTGGATGTGCTTCCGTACCAACTGCAGCTCTTCATGTTGGTGGGCCTTGACCTAGGCCAAGAATCGAGAGCGTTTTTACTTATCAAACTAGTGGGATCTCCTCCGCGGAGAGTGTCACCTTGTCATGGTGGAGGAGCTTGTGTGGCCGTGAGATTTTATTTATTTTTTAATTTTTATTATTCATTTAGCGTACAAAAGTATAAACCGCGGCACATGGCAGAACACATTTGATGAAGCCGAATTTTAGTTAAAAATACTTAGTGTCAAATTAAGCTTGCCTCAGGTTGCGGTGCGTGAGATAAAAAATACTATAACATTGTCTCCCAAGTGACAGGCAGAGAAGGAGCTAGAGAGATATCTTTGAAGTAAGATGCCATAAACCAAATGACCAATGTTTATGGGGGAGGAGGCAATAAAGGAAGAGAGAAATAGCCAGTCACATCTTTGTAAACAAATGGCCTATGTTTATGAGGGACCAAGTGACAGAGAGGAAGCAGCGAAAAGAGCTAGGGTGGTCTCTTTGGAGATAAAATGACCTAAAGCAAATGGCCAATGTTTTTAGTATATCTTGTACCATGTAAACAAAAGGTTTGATGTGATGCATTCTGTGGAAACCTTTTCCTGAACCTCTGACCATGAATAATGTCTGTTGAATGTGCTAAGGGGACAAAAAAACCCTATTTAAGGCAATGTAATTCTGTTGTTCGGGGAAGGTGGCTGAGCACAGTGAAGTGTCTACATTGGTCACTTAGCTGGAAATCTCTCTCCCTTCCATCAGCCGATGTTAAGTAAAGTTTTGAACTGGTCTACCAAACAGTTTGTGTGGTGTCTGTTTATTAAGAAGCGAACCTGGTTTAGTAGTTAAAATAAGTAGCTCTTTCACATTTATTGTACAGCTTCAATCTTAATTTTTAGCTATAGATGAGAAAGAAGAAAGGAGAAAAAGCAAGAGAGAGAGAGAGTGATTGAATTTATTTGTCATTCAGACCTTTCGTTGCCTTGCAGTCATACACATAATAAAAATGAAAAGACCCACAATAAACACAAATTTTACATCCACCACAGTGAGTTCACCTCCTCACCGTGCTGGAAGGCAAAAGTCTTTGTCTCTTCCCTCCTTGTTCTACCTCTACGCCGAGGCGATCCAGGCTTCTGTTGTGGTGACCCCGCCGGGCGATGGCAAGTAATGTCAGTCCCGCGGCTGAATCCGAGCTCCGCGAACGGGCCGGTTCAAACTCCGCGGTCGAAGCCGCCGCCCCCCAGTCCAGCGGACGCAGCTGTTGTGGCGGGAGCTCCGGAGAACAGGTCACCAACCTGGGACCCGCGAGCTCCCGACGGTGTCGTCCACAGGGCCCGGCGGCCGGGCCTCCGAAGCTGCTGCAAACGCCGCCACAGCCCCCCAGTCATTAGGCAGCGGACGGAGACGGCACGCTGTTAACTGGCGGGAGCTACTTCGGTTCCTGTGTGTCAACAGATGACCTCACTCGGACCCACCCTGATCAAGACCATCAGCGAGCTCCCATCTGTCTCCTCAGATCGGTGAACTTCTACCGCTGCACCATCGAGAGCATCCTTACCAACTGCATCACAGTATGGTACGGCAACTGCTCTGTCTCCGACCGGAAGGCATTGCAGAGGGGTGGTGAAAATTGCCCAACGCATCCACCGGTTCCACGCTCCCCTCCATTGAGTCTGTCCAAAGCAAGCGTTGTCTGCGGAGGGAGCCTCAGCATCGCCAAGGACTTGCTCTCACCCCAACCATGGACTGTTTACCCTCCTACCATCCGGGAGGCGCTACAGGTCTCTCCGTTGCCGAACCAGCAGGTCGAGGAACAGCCTTTCCGGCGGCTGTCACTCTACTCAACAACGTACCTCGGTGACTGCCAATCACCACCCCCCCCCCCCAGGACACTTATTATTATTTATTCAAATTGTTTGCTATGTCGCTCTTCAAGGGAGATGCTAAATGCATTTCGTTGTCTCTGTACTGTACACTGACAATGACAATTAAAATTGAATCTGAATCTGAATCTGAGACAGGGAATACGATAAGAAACGTCGCACCACCCCCCCGAAAGAGACCAAAAACATGTGTTTCTCCCCCCACCCACAACCACCCCCAATAACACAAAATGAACTAAAACAGGACAAAAGAACAACAAAGAATAACGAAAGAATGGACGGACTGCAGGCGAGCCGCAGTGGCTAAGGCAGCACCGCCATCTTGAATGTGCAAGAATAGAAGCCTAAACTACCAAATTGGTGTCGCCAAGGAGTGCAGTAAAAGAAATGCAGTATAATGTGGATAAATGTGAGGTTATCCATTTTGGTGGCAAAAACAGGAAAGCAGACTATTATCTAAATGGTGGCCGATTGGGAAAGGGGGAGATGCAGCGAGACCTGGGTGTCATGGTACACCAGTCATTGAAGGTAGGCATGCAGGTGCAGCAGGCAGTAAAGAAAGCGAATGGTATGTTAGCTTTCATTGCAAAAGGATTTGAGTATAGGAGCAGAGAGGTTCTACTGCAGTTGTACAGGGTCTTGGTGAGACCACACCTGGAGTATTGCGTACAGTTTTGGTCTCCAAATCTGAGGAAGGACATTATTGCCATAGAGGGAGTACAGAGAAGGTTCACCAGACTGATTCCTGGGATGTCAGGACTGTCTTTATGAAGAAAGACTGGATAGACTTGGTTTATACTCTCTAGAATTTAGAAGATTGAGAGGGGATCTTATAGAAACTTACAAAAGTCTTAAGGGGTTGGACAGGCTAGATGCAGGAAGATTGTTCCCGATGTTGGGGAAGTCCAGGACAAGGGGTCACAGCTTAAGGATAAATGGGAAATCCTTTAAAACCGAGATGAGAAAGTCATTTTTCACACAGAGAGTGGTGAATCTCTGGAACTCTCTGCCACAGAGGGTAGTTGAGGCCACAGTCCATTGGCTATATTTAAGAGGGAGTTAGATGTGGCCCTTGTGGCTAAAGGGATCAGGGGGTATGGAGAGAAGGCAGGTATGGGATACTGAGTTGGATGATCAGCCATGATCATATTGAATGGCGAATGTGCAGGCTCGAAGGGGCCGAATGGCCTCTACTCCTGCACCTATTGTCTATGTTTCTATGTAATCTATGGTCCTGAGATCCTGGGATCCTGAGAACGATGCCGTCTGGAGCGATGCTCCTGGTAGGGCCACCCATGGCGGTAAGGGGGAGGGGGGAGGGGGGGGGAGAGGTCTCTGACAAAGAGCAATCCAACCAAGACCTCAACGGTGGAACAGGCGGAGGACGATGGCTGACCTTAGTGGAGCGTCACAGTCACAACGGCTGGGAAGGCGGATGAAGGCTGCGGCAGAAAAGGGTCTGCGGTCGTCTTGGACTCCACGCCACCGGATCCTGACCCAGATATGTCAAGGACCGTGTGGGGTGGCCGTCTGTGCACCAGTCTCCCCCCACGTTAAACAAAGTCACGCACATGAGCGGACAGTGATACTCGTTTCGATTATATGACTGGCGATTATAAGACTAATGGGACTTGTTTTGTCCCTGTCACACTAGAGGCAATATGCCCCAATATAAAGAGCCGATATGTAAACATAGCACATATATAAAACATAGAGTTTTAGTTTTAAAGATAGTTTTAGGATTGAGTTAGAGTGCGGGGATCGCTGGTTGGCACGGACTCGGTGGGCCGAAGGGCCTGTTTCCGCCCTGGATCTCTAAACCAAACTGAACTGGATACAGCACAGAAACAGGCCCATCGGGCCATCGGGTCCGTGCCGACCAGCGATCACCCCGTAAAAATCGCTGCAAGACCCGGTCGCAAAAGGTATTATTAGTTTTATAGGCCTCGAATAATAGTTATAATAGTTTTAAAATTACTGTCTCACTCCGCAACCTCTCGCAGCCCCAGGGTTTTATAAAGCAAACAATTAAAGGTATGTACCTTATTTTTACATTAAATGGGGCATGTATATAACCCTGTATATCAAGTTATCTATAGCGAGTAGTTCATTTTGGGCTTTTTATATCCCGCAGTATTTTTCTCGGCATTTGAGGGCACTAATCCAGCGCGATGTGAACGTTCTAAACCAGCGCGTTCACATGAACCCACTAGAAAGCCGATTTAAATGGGCATTTATTTACAGCAATTGAACACTAAATTCCTTCCATTTGGCCTATAAATTAACGTAAATTAGATATAAAAATCATGTTATAGTGTGAATTATTTGTGAATAATCTTTGGACACTTAGGCTATTTAAAAATGTTAATCTTTCCTTAAGAAATGGGTTTTTGACTATCCAAGATCACAGCTTTTTTGTAATGTCCATTGAAAATCAATAGGGAACAAGATGCTAATTTCCGAGTATGAAAATGGCCATAACTTTTTTAATACTTGAGATATGAAAGTGAATTTGGTGTCAAATTAAACTTATTGTTATGCTTTATCTGATGGGATAAATTGCAGACTTGATTTTTAAAATCTCAAAATTTTGTAACATTGCTACGTACACCGGCACTAATTTTTTACCGAAGCCAATCGACCTACAAACCCGCACGCCTTTGGAGTGCGGGAGGAAACCGGAGCACCCGGGGAAAACCCACGCAGGTCACGGGGAGAACGTGCAAACTCCGTGCAGACAGCGCCCGTGGTCAGGATCGAACACGGGTCTCTGGCGCCCGCCGCGAGGCAGCGGCTCTACCCGCTGCGCCACAAAATTTAATGCAGGCAAAATTACGAGAGCGCGCTTGAAACCCCTCCCGGAAGTGCCCCCCCCCCCCCCTCCGAAAACGTTGCCTCAGGCCGGGTGGAGTCGGATGTTCTCGACGTCATTGGGACTTCCGCGGACAATCGGCGGGTCGAATTAGCCTCTCCTGCAGCCGGAGGCCTGGAACTCCAGCGCTGGAACTCTGGGCCTCCGCGAGGAGTTCAACGGGACTGAAACGTTCCTCACGGAGGCCGGGACCTCTGTTGGTCCGGTGAGACGGATAATCCAGAAAGGCTCTAGAACCAAGGGGGCTAGGACATCAGTGGTGATCTGTGGTGACCATTTGCTCCTTTTACCCCATCCCCGCCCTATCCACTCACGCATAGCCCCCAACTCGCAGACGCTTCTAGAGAGGGAGGGGGAGTAGAGAGAGGGAGAGGAGGCAGAGACTGAGAGAGAGGGGCAGAGACAGAGGGGCAGAGAGGGAGAGAGGGAGGGGGAGAGAGGGGTGGAGTTGTGGGGGGGAGAGGCTGTGTCTCCAGTCCAAGACTCTCCCACTAGTGGAATCATCTTCTCCACATCCACTCTATCCAGGCCTTTCACTATTCGGCAAGTTGCAATGAGGTCCCCCCCATCCGTCTGAACTCCAGCGAGAACAGGCCCAGTGCCGACAAAGGCTCACCGTGTGTCGGAAGGAACTGCAGATGCTGGTTTACACTGAAGATAGACACAGGATGCCGGAGTAACTCAGCGGGATGCATCAGGACGGAGTTCGGGGGAATAGTGTGATCCTCACCTGCAGTCTCCTCTCCAGGAAGTTACTTCCTCCTTCCAATCCGTAAGGAAACTCATAGGGGAAGCTCCAGTCTCTCACCAGGAACAGCAGTGTCTGGGGGCAGAGTGGACGTCAGCTTGTTAAAATGGCCGCCGTCAGCTTGTTAAAATGGCCGCCGTCAGCTTGTTAAAATGGCCGCCGTCATCCGCGCTCTCCGTCTCTCTTTCCCAGGAGATGGCTGTAAATTTTGCCGAATGGTCGGGAAAATTACAGCCTCGGAATTTTAGTTTCAGAGGTACAGCAACTCGGAACCAGGCCCTTCGGCCCCACCGAGTTGACCACCACGACCAACATGTCCCAGCTACACTAGTCCCACCTGCCCGCGTTTGGTCCATATCCCTCCAAACCCGTCCTATCCATGTACCTGTCCTAACTGTTTCTTAAACGTCGGGATAGTCCCAGCCTCGACTACCTCCTCCGGGGAGAGAGAGGGGAGGGAGGGATGGGTAGGGGGAGAGGTGGAAGAGGGGTAGGGGGGAAGGGGGCGGAGGGAGAGAGAGAGAGGGGGTGGGGTAGAGAGGGAAGGGGGGGTGGGGGAGGAGAGAGGGATGGGGGTGGGAGGAGGAGGGGGAGGAGAGGGAGAGGGGGTGGGGAGAGGGAGATGGAGGGGGGGGTGAGAGAGGGGGGGGGGAGGGGGTGGGGAGGGGGAGAGAGGTGTGGGGGAGGGGGGGGAGATGGGGGTACCACCTCCAGTTTAAATTCCATTTGGAATATTTTGGAGGACCAGGAAACCAAGATCCAAGAGCTCTGGCAGCTCATTCCATACATCCTCTGTGTGGAAATGTTACCCCTCAGATTCCTATTAAATCTTTTCCCCCTTCACCTTGAACCCGTGTCCTCTGGTCCTCGATTCATAGAAACATAGAAATTAGGTAGAGGAGTAGGCCATTCGGCCCTTCGAGCCTGCACCGCCATTCAATATGATCATGGCTGATCATCAACTCAGTATCCCGTACCTGCCTTCTCTCCATACCCTCTGATCCCCTTGGCCACAAGGGCCACATCTAACTCCCTCTTAAATATAGCCAATGAACTGTGGCCTCAACTACCCTCTGTGGCAGAGAGTTCCAGAGATTCACCACTCTCTGTGTGAAAAAAGTTCTCCTCATCTCGGTTTTAAAGGATTTCCCCCTTATCCTTAAGCTGTGACCCCTTGTCCTGGACTTCCCCAACATCGGGAACAATCTTCCTGCATCTAGCCTGTCCAACCCCTTAAGAATTTTGTAAGTTTCCGTAAGATCCCCTCTCAATCTCCTAAATTCTAGAGATTCCGCTACTCTGGGCAAGAGACTCTGTGTGTCTACCTGATCCATTCCTCTCACCTCTGTAAGGTCAACCCTCATCCTCCTGCGCTCTAAGGAATGGAGTCCCAGCCTGCTCAACCTCTCTCTATAGCTCAGACCTGGTAACATCATCGTAAAACCCTGCCGTGTATTACACCTGAGGTGCCGATGGGCTTACCTGGAAGGGTTTGATCGAGGTTTCATCCATAGCTAGCCGCCCGTACTCAGTGAAGAGCTGCGAGGGGGGAACAAGGAGTTAGAGCTTTGCATCGACCTGGTATCAACAAGTTCAACAGAATCAACAAACTAGGCGTCCTTGTACACCAGTCACTGAAAGTTGCCGTGCAGGTACAGCAGGCAGTGAAGAAAGCTAATGGAATGTTGGCCTTCATAACAAGAGGATTTCAGTATAGGAGTAGAGAGGTTCTTCTGCAGTTGTATAGGGCTCTGGTAAGACCACATCTGGAGTATTGTGTACAGTTTTGGTCTCCTAATTTTGAGGAAGGACATCCTTGTGATTGAGGCAGTGCAGCGTAGGTTCACGAGATTGATCCCTGGGATGGCGGGACTGTCACATGAGGAAAGGTTGAAAAGACCAGGCTTGTATTCATTGGAGTTTAGAAGGATGAGGGGGTATCTTATAGAAACATATCAAATTATAAAAGGACTGGACAAGCTAGATGCAGGGAAAATGTTCCCAATGTTGGGCGAGTCCAGAACCAGGGGCCACACACAGTCTTAGAATAAAGGGGAGGCCATTTAAGACTGAGGTGAGAACAAACTTTTTCACCCAGAGAGTTGTGTGAATTTGTGGAATTCCCTGCCACAGAGGGCAGTGGAGGCCAAGTCACTGGATGGATTTAAGAGAGAGTTAGATAGAGTTCTAGGGGCTAGTGGAGTCAAGGGATGTGGGGAGAAGGCAGGCACGGGTTATTGATTGGGGATGATCAGCCATGATCACATTGAATGGTGGTGCTGGCTCGAAGGGCCGAATAGCCTCCTCCTGCACCTATTGTCTATTGTCTATCTATAAAAAATATCCATTGGCCTCCACAGCCGTCTGTGGCAATGAATTCCACAGATTCGCCACCCTCTAAAGAAATTCCTCCTTATCTCCTTCCTAAAGGAACATCCTTCAATTCTGAGGCTGCGCCCTCTGGTCCTAGACTCTCCTCTCCTCGTCCACTCTATCCAGGCCTTTCATTGACACCTCGATGCGACACAAAGGTTTCAGGTGACTAAAGGCCCTGTCCCACTTGCATGCGATTGCATGCGTTTGGCGCGACCAAACATGGTCGCTTGAGGCGTACGGGCACCTTATGGCCGCGTGGGGGCGGTCCCACTTAGAAGCGCGGAGTTGTTCGAGGCTCGTCCTGGCATGGCTCCGAAAATCTGCCAGTGCCCGAAAACGTGGCCCGCCAACGGCCTGTCGGCGCATTGCGGTCCTACGCAGTGTCTTGACGGCGTATGCCTAGCGCGAGGCATTGCGCGATGATGTCACCGCCTGGCGTGGCGTTACGTGATGACGTCACCGCCCGACGCCGTGCGACGCCCAAATTCAGTCGGCCCGCCTCCTGCCCAGCTGATTGGTGAGTATGACACAAATGATGTCCCGCGCGTACTTAGCGCGAACTCCGCTTCGGTTTGGTCGCGCCAAACGCATGCAAGTGGGACAGGCCCTTAGCACACCAACCTGTAGATGCTGCAAGTCATCTTCCTGTATGTTGTTGGTTATATTGTAGACCTGCGATAAAATAAACACACGTCTTCACCAAGACAAGCGAGCGGAATTCCAAATTACAGAGATAGTTGCGTTATATTAGCTTCTTGGAGACAAAAACAATCAGAGTTGATGAAAATCAGAGACAGACACGCGGGCAGTACAGTGGCACAGTGGCAGCGTTCACTTTAAAGATACAGCGCGAAAACAGGCCCTTCGGCCCACCGAGTCCGCACGGACCAGCGATCACCCCGTACACTAGCACTCTCCTAACAGGCCTGTCCCACTTTCACGACTTAATTCAAAACCTCTGGACCTAAAAAAAAAAAATCAAGATCCTGGTAATCTCCGAACTCCTGCGATCTTCCACGGCTATGTTCACGAACTCCTACGAGTCTGTCTACGAATCCCCACGGCTATTTCCATGCCCTCCTTACGAGTAAAAAGTTGCAATTTCTTTCATCCCGACCATTTTTTTACTCGTGGACATCTTTTTGCCGGGCTGGGAAAAACGTCCCGACTTACCTGATGCCACGAGTACCTACGGCTGGCATTACGAGCCGTTACGATACATCTACGGACTCCTACAGACTCATTACAAACATTCTGCCAGTATGAATCAAGGGGGAAACTCGGGAGAATTCGTGAATTACCTCATGAAAATTGGACAGGCCCTTAACACACACACACTGGTGACAATTTATAATTTTACCAACAAACCTGTACGCCTTTGGAACGTGGAAGGAAAGGATTTGAGTATAGGAGCAGGGAGGTTCTACTGCAGTTGTACAGGGTCTTGGTGAGACCACACCTGGAGTGTTGTGTACAGTTTTGGTCTCCAAATCTCAGGAAGGACGTTATTGTACAGAGAAGGTTCACCAGACTGATTCCTGGGATGTCAGGACTGTCTTATGAAGAAAGACTGGATAGACTCGGCTTGAACTCGCTAGAATTTAGGAGATTGAGGGGGGATCTTATAGAAACTTACAAAATTCTTAAGGGGTTGGACAGGCTAGATGCAGGAAGATTGGTCCCGATGTTGGGGAAGTCCAGAACAAGGGGTCACACAGTTTAAGGATAAGGGGGAAATCCTTTAGGACCAAGATGAGAAAAACATTTTTCACTCAGAGTGGTGAATCTCTGGAACTCTCTGCCACAGAAGGTAGTTGAGGCCAGAAAGGGTTTTTGGGAAGAAAGAGCTACTTTAAATTTAGTTGCATCTGGTTAGGTAACTATAGTAGGGTGGAGATTATTCCATGCTTTAATTGTGCGGGGGAAGAACGAATTGCTGTACGCGGTGTTTAAGAATGAACTGCAGATGCTGGAAGATCGAAGGCACACAGGAATGCTGGAGAAACTCAGCGGGTGCAGCAGCATCTATGGAGCGAAGGAAATAGGCAACGTTTCGGCCCGTTTTTTGGTTTTGGCAAATCAAAATTGGAAATTGTCCACCTAGTGTGTGTAGGATAGCGATTGTGTGTGTCGCTGGTCGGCGAGGACTCGGTGGGCCGAAGGGCCTGTTTCCGCGCTGTGTCTCTAAACTAAACCCCAAACCTTGCAGCTACCTCCCCCGACAATCCCTCAAGAGATACAAGATACAAGATACATTTAATTGTCATTTGGACCCCTTGAGGTCCAAACGAAATGCCGTTTCTGCAGACATACATTACAAACAAATAGACCCAAGAAATAACACAAATGACATTTTACGTAAACATCCGTAACATTGCGGTGATGGAAGGCCAAATAAAAGACTTATCTCTCCACTGGCACTGTGTGTGTCTGGTGGCCGACCTGTTTCCCCCCCCCCCCCCCCCCCCCCCGACGATGTCAAGAGTCAAGATAAAAGTCAAATTGCCCCCGGCTGGCCGATGGCGATTGTCCCGCGGCCATTAAAGCCACGCCGGGCCTGGTGCGAGGTTATCGCACACCGGGTCTTGGTGTTGAAGCCCCCGGGTGGTGCGTGCGCTCGCAGAGTCCCGCGGCCCATTCCAAGCCGCGCGGGGCGGAGATGTCAGGCCCCGCTCCAGGAGCTCTTCAACCCCGCAACTCGGGCGGGAGAAGTCGCCGTTGCGAGAGCCCTGAAAAGCGGTCACCCTCCAGGGAACCGCGGGCTCCCGGTGCCGCCGTCCGCCAGACCTGCAGTTGAAGAGCCTCCGAATCTGCTCCGGATGGTCGGGCCGCAGCAGCAGCAGCAGCGCTCCTCCACCGCTCCACCCGCTCCGTACTCGGCCAGCTCCGCGACGGCGACGGTGAGTCGTCGGCACCAGAGTCCCCGGTCTTCTCCTGTTGGAGGCCGCTCCTCATTGCAGCCCCAACGATAACGGAGACCCGACGAGAAAAGGTCGGGTCTCCCGTGCAGGGAGAGATTTAAAAAGTTTCCCCCTCCCTCCCACCCCACACACACACACACACACCCCAACAAAAAATAACAAAAACTACATAAAAACATAGACAGAAAATAATAAAACGCGGACGGGCTGCAGAGGCCGCTGCTGACGATAGTCGCGCCGCCCACCGCCCTCAGCGCCAGGCCCGTCATCCCGCCATACCTGGACTGAGCTGGTCATGGTACTGAGGGCAAATATGGTGGCGCAGTCCTTCACTGTCGATTGGCTGTCAAAGGCACCCTGTGTGTCCAACAGCAGCACAGCAACCTGGGCGGGGAGAGGACAAAGGGGAAAGGGCAGAGGTCATCGGCAGCTGACGGGTGCTTACTAACTACGGTGATAGGAGTAGAATTTGGCCATTCGGCCCATCAAGTCTACCATTCAATCGTGGCTGGTCTATCTCTCCCTCCTAACCCCATTCTCCTGCCGTCTCCCCATTACCCCTGACACCCGCACTAATCAAGAATCTATCTCTATCTCTGCCTTAAAAATATCCATTGACTTGTGGCCTCCACAGCCGTCTGTGTGGCAAAGAATTCCACAGATTCACCACCCTCTGGCTAAAGACATTTCTCCTCATCTTCTTCCAAAAAGAACGTCCTTTAATTCTGAGGCTGTGCCCTCTGGCCCTGGACTCTCCCACTAATGGAAACATCCTCTCCACATCCACTCTATCCAGGCCGTTCGCTATTCTGTACGTTTCAATGAAGTCCCCCCGTACGATGAGCGTTTGTCGGCGCTGGGCCCGTACTCTGCTGGAGTTTAGAAGGATGAGGGGGGTGGGGGGGCCTCATTGAAACTTAGCGAATAGTGGGCGGCCCGGATAGAGTGGATGTGGAGAGGATGTTTCCACTAGTGGGAGAATCTAGGACCAGAGGGCGCAGCCTCAGAATTAAAGGGCGTACTATTAGAAAGGCAGAGTTAGGTTTAGCTCTTAGGACTAACGGAATCAAGGGATATGGGGAGAAAGCAGGAACGGGGTACGGATTTTAGATGGTCAGATTGAATGGCTCGAAGGGACATAGAAACATAGAAAATAGGTGTAGGAGTAGGCCATTCGGCCCTTCGAGCCTGCACCGCCATTCAATATGATCATGGCTGATCATCCAACTCAGTATCCCATCACTGCCTTCTCTCCATACCCCCTGATCCCTTTAGCCACAAGGGCCACATCTAACTCCCTCTTAAACATAGCCAATGAACTGTGTGGCCTCAACTACCTTCTGTGGCAGAGAATTCCACAGATTCACCACTCTCTGTGTGTGAAAAAAAATGTTTTTCTCATCTCGGTCCTAAAAGATTTCCCCCTTATCCTTAAACTGTGTGTGTGTGGCCCCTTGTTCTGGACTTCCCCAACATCGGGAACAATCTTCCTGCATCTAGCCTGTCCAACCCCTTAAGAAATTTTGTAATGTTTTTCTCATCTCGGTCCTTAAAGATTTCCCCCTTATCCTTAAACTGTGTGTGTGGCCCCTTGTCCTGGACTTCCCCAACATCGGGAACAATCTTCCTGCATCTAGCCTGTCCAACCCCTTAAGAATTTTGTACGTTTCTATAAGATCCCCCCCTTCAATCTTCTAAATTCCAGCGAGTACAAGCCCGAGTCTATCCAGTCTTTCTTCATATGAAAGTGCTGCCATCCCAGGACGAATGGCCTCCTGCTGTGTCACTATGAACCCACAGGCGTGAGTGTGCGGTGGCGTCGGTGCCGAGGGAAGCTTCCGGAACCTACCCGGTTTCCGCTGGGCTTCTTGATGACGAAGACCTCGGTCCATATCTGTATCCCGTTGGTGTCGGGGTCCGAGCCCCCCCTCCAGGAGAATCCGGTCAGAGGCTTGTCATCCCGGCCCAGCCAGTTTGTTGTGTTGCCCATTTTCTGTGGAGGAGAGAGGGGGGGGGGGGGGACTGTTACCGGGCAGATTGGCGTCTGCGGGCGACGGCGAGAGCGTGGGTTCAAACCCGGGCAGCGGGTCAACGGTGGACGGGGGTGGAGAGATCACCAGGGGTAAACCAGCTGGTTTACGGGGTTAGGGAGAGGGATTATCAGGGGGTAAACTAGCTGGTGTATGGGGTTAGGGGGTGTCAAATGCAAGATGCAGGAAGATTGTTCACGATGTTGGGGAAGTCCTGAACTACGGGCCTCGGTGAGTTTAAGGATCACCCCCCCCCCCCCCCCCCCCCCCCCAGACACTTATTAATCTGTATTTTTATTCCACAGATCGTTTGCTATGTTCGCTCTACTCTAGAATTGGGAGATGCTAAATGCATTTCGTTGTCTCTTACTGTACACTGACAATGACAATTAAGGGGTTGACAGGCTGAATGCTGAATCTGAATCTGAACTAGGGGTCACACAGTTTAAGGATAAGGGGGAAGTCTTTTAGGACCAAGATGAGAAAAGAAAAATGTCACACAGAGAGTGGTGAATCTGTGGAATTCTCTGCCACAGAGGGTAGTTGAGGCCACACAGTTCATTGGCTATATTTAAGAGGGAGTTAGATGTGGCCCTTGTGGCTAAAGGCATCAGGGGGTATGGAGAGAAGGCAGGGACGGGATACTGAGTTGGATTCAGATTCAGATTCAATTTTAATTGTCATTGTCAGTGTACAGTACAGAGACAACGAAATGCATTGATCAGCCATGATCATATTGAATGGCAGTGCAGGCTCAAAGGGCCGAATGGCCTACTCCTGCACCTATTGTCTATGTAAACTAGTTGGTATATGGGGTTAGGGGGATGAACAGGTTGGGGTAAACTGGTCTCTAACAGGTTTAGGGCGAGGGGTAGTGACATGTATGGCATTCCAGAAGTCCAGAACCAGGGGCCACACACACACAGTCTTAGAATAAAGGGGAGGTCATTTAAATCTGAGGTGAGAAAAAACGTTTTCACCCAGAGAGTTGTGTGAATTTGTGGAATTCCCTGCCACAGAAGGCAGTGGAGGCCAAATCACTGGATGGATTTAAGAGAGAGTTAGATAGAGCTCTAGGGGCTAGTGGAGTCAAGGGATATGGGGAGAAGGCAGGCACGGGTTATTGATTGGGGACGATCAGCCATGATCACAATGAATGGCGAATGGTGCTGGCTCGAAGGGGCCGAATGGCCTCCTACTGCACATGTTTTCTGTTTCTATGTATTGTGTCGTGTTGCACTGCAGTAAGTGGGAATGTGGTTGGTGTATCTGGGACACGTGACTCTTGCCCGGGGACAGAGGGAGTGGCCGCGGTGTGTGTGGGGGGAGGTGTCGTGCGGTTCAGCAGTACCTGCTTGTACAGGTAACGCAGGAGGAAGTCCAGGAGGAAGGATTTGCCTTTGCGAAAGGCCCCGGCCACGGACAGCACCATCACGTTGAGGTCGCGGATGGACGGGCTCAGCAGGATGCTCTCGAGCGCCTTGACGTTCAGCGAGAAGGTGTGATCATCCTTGCTCACGTGGATGATCTGCAGGGACTTTGCCAGCGGGCAGGCAGACATCACCTCCTGCGGGCGCCATTTGTACGGGCAGAGGGTGAGTGCTGGCTGGGAACGTCGGCTGCAGCCGGCACCGGTGCCCCCACATTATCCCCTATCCCCTCGCCGCTACTCACCCTCACCCCCCCACCCTCCCTCCCTCCCTCCCTCCCACTGCACAGTGCCCCCCCCCCCCCTCACCGCAGCAAGCACACAAAAAGAGTTTGAGGGCTTCTTTGCGTGTGGAAGGGGGTGGGGGGTGCTCGCAAACTACAATACTTCGAAGGATCTGCCTTTGGTTCAATGGCTGTGAATGGACAGGGCGCGGAGAAGATTTACGAGGATGTTGCTGGGACTCGAGGGGCCTGAGCTACAGCTACAGGGATAGGTTGGGGCAAAGGGCTGGGACTATATTTCCTTGGAGCGCAGGAGGATGAAGGGTGATCTTATAGAGGTGTACAATATAAGATCTATCTCACCAGAGGAATAGATCGGGTAGACGCACAGAGTCTCTTGCCCAGAGTTGGGGAATCGAGGACCAGAGGATATAAGTTTAAGTTGTAGGGGGGAGGGGTGAGGGGGGGGGGAAAGAAAGGTTTAATAGGAGTCTGAGAGTCAATTTCTTTTACACAGAGGGTGGTGGGTGTATGGAACGAGCTGCCGGAGGAGGTAGTTGAGGCTTGGACCATCATAACATTTAAGAGACATTTGGACAGGTACATGGATAGGATGGGTTTCGAGGGATACGGACCAAGTGGGACTAGTGTAGGCATGTGGGTCGGCACGGGCAAGTTGGGCCGAAGGGCCTGCTTCCGCCTGGTGTGAGTCTCGTACTGGATGAGTGTCCCCCGTTCCTTCACCCCATGGACATTGCAACGGGTGTAACCGATGGGGAACAAGGGGTCACAGCTTAAGGATCCAGAACAAGGGGGTCACAGCTTAAGGATAAGGAGGAAATCTTTTAGGACCGAGATGAGAAAAACATTTTTCACACAGAGAGAGTGGTGAATCTGTGGAATTCTCTGCCACAGAAGGTAGTTGAGACCACACAGTTCATTGGCTATATTTAAGAGGGAGTTAGATGTGGCCCTTGTGGCTAAAGGGATCAGGTGGTATGGAGAGAAGGCAGGTACGGGATACTGAGTTGGATGATCAGCCATGATCATATTGAATGGCGTCATTTGAATACCCAGCTTATGATATTCATGGTGATTTTCTAAAATGTTCCAGTCTCTTGAGTGGCAATTGGAAAAGCTGCAGATGTAATGCCCCTATTCAAAAATAGAGGTGAATGAAAAGTAGCAAGCTGCAGACCAAATTAATCTGTGGGAAGGAGTATAGGAGCAGGGAGGTTCTACTGCAGTTGTACAGGGTCTTGGTGAGACCACACCTGGAGTATTGCGTACAGTTTTGGTCTCCAAATCTGAGGAAATACATTATTGCCATAGAGGGAGTACAGAGAAGGTTCACCAGACTGATTCCTGGGATGTCAGGACTGTCTTATGAAGAAAGACTGGATAGACTTGGTTTATACTCTCTAGAATTTAGGAGATTGAGAGGGGATCTTATAGAAACTTACAAAATTCTTAAGGGGTTGGACAGGCTAGATGCAGGAAGATTGCTCCCGATGTTGGGGAAGTCCAGGACAAGGGGTCACGGCTTAAGGATAAGGGGGAAATCCTTTAAAATCGAGATTAGAAGAACATTTTTCACACAGAGAGTGGTGAATCTCTGGAACTCTCTGCCACAGAGGGTAGTTGAGGCCAGTTCATTGGCTATATTTAAGAGGGAGTTAGATGTGGCCCTTGTCGCTAAGGGGATCAGGGGGTATGGAGAGAAGGCAGGTACGGGATACTGAGTTGGATGATCAGCCATGATCATATTGAATGGCGGTGCAGGCTCGAAGGGCCGAATGGCCTCTACTCCTGTACCTACTTTCTATGTTTCTATGTTTCTATGAGCAGGCGGGTATGCGGACCTGTCCAACGTCCAAGACACACAGTTGACGGGATTCGGGGAACTCCCAGGAGAACGTGCACGACTCCTCTGCAAATCCAGTTCGGCTGTTTCACCTCACGCGCTCGACTTAGCTCACAGTAAAAAATAATCTGTTGTCGGGAATTCTGTAATTAAAACAGATGGCGCACAATCAAACCAACACAGCAACTGTCAGTGACTGTAGATGATGGCTCTAAATCAGATTATAGATTGGTTATAGATTAAAATCTGGTATTGATCACTGGCTATAGATGATAGCTGTCAATTAGAGGTTTTTACAGATTAAAGGACTGTCCCACTTTCCCAAGGAATTCACGAATTCTCCCGAGTTTTCAAACTCGCAGAATGTTCGTAACGAGCCGGTAGGAGTCCGTGGATATATCACCCTCCACTGGGCCTCCTCCACCTACACTGGGCCTCCTCCACCCTCCACTGGGACTCACCCTCCACTGGGCCTCACCCTCCACTGGGCCTCACCCTCCACTGGGCCTCCTCCACCTACACTGGGCCTCCTCCACCCTCCACTGGGCCTCCTCCACCCTCCACTGGGCCTCCTCCCCCCTCCACTGGGCCTCACCCCCCACTCGGCCTCCACTGGGCCTCCTCCACCCTCCACTGGGCCTCCTCCCCCCTCCACTGGGCCTCCTCCCCCTCCACTGGGCCTCCTCCCCCCCTCCACTGGGCCTCCCTCCACCCTCCACTGGGCCTCCCCCCTCCACTGGGCCTCACCCTCCCCCCCTCCACTGGGCCTCCACCCCTCCTCCACTCCACTGGGCCTCCTCCCCCCTCCACTGGGCCTCACCCTCCACTGGGCCTCACCCCCCCCCTCCACTGGGCCTCACCCTCCACTAGGCCTCCTCCCCCCTCCACTGGGCCTCCTCCCCCCCTCCACTGGGCCTCCTCCCCCTCCACTGGGCCCTCACCCTCCACTGGCCTCCTCCCCCCCTCCACTGGGCCTCCTCCCCCCTCCACTGGGCCTCCTCCCTCCCCCTCCACCTGGGCCTCCCCCCTCCACTGGGCTCCTCCACCCCTCCACTGGGCCTCCTCCCCCCTCCACTGGGCCTCCTCCCCCCCCTCCACTGGGCCTCACCCTCCACTGGGCCTCCTCCCCCTCCACTGGGCCTCCTCCCCCCTCCACTGGGCCTCCTCCACCCCCTCCACTGGGCCTCACCCTCCACTGGGCCTCACCCTCCACTGGGCCTCCTCCACCTCCACCTCCACTGGGCCTCCTCCCCTCCACTGGGGCCTCACCCTCCACTGGGCCCTCACCTCCACCCTCCACTGGGCCTCCTCCACCTCCACTGGGCCTCACCCTCCACTGGGCCTCCTCCACCTCCACCTCCACCCTCCACTGGGCCTCCCCCCCCTCCACTGGGCCCTCCCCCCTCCACTGGGCCTCACCCTCCACTGGGCCTCCTCCCCCTCCACCCTCCACTGGGCCTCCACCACCCTACACTGGGCCTCACCCACCTCCACCCTCCACTGGGCCTCACCCTCCACTGGGCCTCCTCCACCTCCCCCTCCACCATCTCCGCCGCTGCTCGGTGCCGGCCCCAGCGCGTTGCCTCCCCAACCCGTCGCCATGGCGACACAAGCGGCCGCGGCGCCCGCCGGGAGCTGCAGTCCGCGCCCCGCCCACCCCCCGTGTCGCGGCGCGTCGCCAGGACTACAATCCCAGCGCCCACCGCGGCGCCCGCCGCCATGTTGCGATGCAACGCCCAAGGACTACAATCCCAGCGCCCGCCGCCATGTTGCGATGCAACGCCCAGGGACTACAATCCCAGCGCCCGCCGCCAGGGACTACAATCCCAGCGCCCGCCGCCATGTTGCGATGCTACGCCCAGGGACTACAATCCCAGCGCCCGCCGCCATGTTGCGATGCTACGCCCAGGGACTACAATCCCAGCGCCCGCCGCCATGTTGCGATGCTACGCCCAGGGACTACAATCCCAGCGCCCGCCGCCATGTTGCGATGCAACGCCCAGGGACTACAATCCCAGCGCCCGCCGCCATGTTGCGATGACTACAATCCCAGCGCCCGCCGGGAGTTGTAGTCCCTTGGACACGGCACAACCTCGCTGCGGACGGTAACTGGACTACAGCTCCCAGCGGCCAACGGGGATGCTGCCACAGGAGGCAAGACTTGGTCCACCCAGCCCCTCTACTATTGTCAATACTAGTCTAGTTTTTAAGAGGGAACTGTGCAGATGCTGGAGAATCGAAGGTTACACAAAAAAGCTGGAGAAACTCAGCGGGTGCAGCAGCATCTATGGAGCGAAGGAAATAGGCAACGTTTCGGGCCGAAACCCTTCTTCAGACTAGTCTAGTTTTATTTGGTTTAGTTGTTCTGCTTAATTTTTATATTGTATTCAATTTATTGTCATTATCTCATAAGAGACAACGGAATGGATTTTCCTTACAGTCAAGTTACGTAAAAATAAATAATAAATAAATAGACAAAAAACTTAGTTTAGTTTTGCTGAGTTTACTTCAGTTTATTTTTGTTTATAGTTTAGTAAAGTAGTAAACACTGCCCAGTCCATCATCGGCTCTGACCTCCCTTCCATCGAGGGGATCTATCGCAGTCGCTGCCTCAAAAAGGCTGGCGGTATCATCAAGGACCCACACACCATCCTGGCCACACACTCATCTCCCCGCTGCCTTCAGGTAGAAGGTACAGGAGCCTGAAGACTGCAACATCCAGGTTCAGGAATAGCTACTTCCCCACAGCCATCAGGCTATTAAACCTGGCTCGGACAAAACTCTGATTATTAATAACCCATCATCTGTTATTTGCACTTGATCAGTTTATTTATCCATGTGTGTGTATATATATATATATCATGGTATATGGACACACTGATCTGGTTTGTAGTAAATGCCTACTATGTTCTGTGTGCTGAAGCAAAGCAAGAATTTCATTGTCCTATACAGGGACACATGACAATAAACTCACTTGAAATTGAACGAGTTTAGCTTAGTTGAGTTAACTTGAGTTCAGTTTCCTGTCACATGTACCGAGGTACAGTGAAAAGCTTTGTTGCACTCCCTGTGAGTTTTTTCCCCGTGGGTTTTCTCTAGGTTCCTCCCACCCGTCCCAAAGACGTGCAGGTTCGTGGGCTAATTTGACTTCTGTAAATTAATCCTGTTGTGTAGAACTAGTGTACTGGTCGGCCCTGACGATGGGCCGAAAGGCCTGTTTCAGAGCAGAGAGGTTCTACTGCAGTTGTACAGGGTCTTGGTGAGACCACACCTGGAGTATTGCGTACAGTTTTGGTCTCCAAATCTGAGGAAGGACATTATTGCCATAGAGGGAGTGCAGAGAAGGTTCACCAGACTGATTCCTGGGATGTCAGGACTGTCTTATGAAGAAAGACTGGATAGACTTGGTTATACTCTCTAGAATTTAGGAGATTGAGAGGGGATCTTATAGAAACTTACAAAATTCTTAAGGGGTTGGACAGGCTAGATGCAGGAAGATTGCTCCCGATGTTGGGGAAGTCCAGGACAAGGGGTCACAGCTTAAGGATAAGGGGGAAATCCTTTAAAACCGAGATGAGAAGAACTTTTTTTCACACAGAGAGTGGTGAATCTCTGGAACTCTCTGCCACAGAGGGTAGTTTGAGGCCAGTTCATTGGCTATATTTAAGAGGGAGTTAGATGTGGCCCTTGTGGCTAAGGGATCAGGGGGTATGGAGAGAAGGCAGGAACAGGATACTGAGTTGGATGATCAGCCATTATCATATTGAATGGCGGTGCAGGCTCGAAGGGCCGAATGGCCTCTACTCCTGCACCTAATTTCTATGTTTCTATGTTTCTATGTTTCCACGCGGTATCTCTAAACTAAAGGTGGATAGTTCCTTGAAAAATATTCACACAGACAAGAATTGCAAGAGTCAAAGGTGTTTAATACACCAGTAAAATTAACAATAAAATTCTTAAAGTAACCGATACTCGATAAAACACTAGATTTAAATTGGACTTCAAATGGACACTTATCAATTTAGCAAATTATCAAATGCCCTTGAACATGACCCGTACAAAGTGTCGCAGTAACTCAGCGGGTCACAATCTCCTCTCCCTCTGTCCCTCCCGCACCCTAGTCCTCCTGTTGGCATCCGTATATCCCTTCGTTATCACCTTACCGCAACCAACAACGGAGCATTGTGGGCTCCACCTTTCCTCGGTCATCGGTGCCGGTTCTGATTTGTTCTTTGTGTCTTTTCGTTCCTCTGGTTTAACCTCTCCCCTGAAGAAAAGTCTCGACCCGAAACGTCACCCGTTCCTTCTCTCCAGAGATGCTGCCTGTCCCGCTGAGTTGCTCCAGCACTGTGTGTGCCCTTTGGATTAACTGCGTGGGTGAAAGCCAACGACAACTCGCTCCATTTGATTGAAGAATTATCTCTATTGTACAGCAGTTCAAAGTTCAATTCCTGCTTAGAAGATTTTAATCCCGCTTCCGGCTACGGGAGTCTGATCGTCCCGGCAACGGGAAGCTCGAGGAGAACAAAGAAGGGACGAGATTGAACTTATTTTCGCCGTCCATCACAGTGAGGAAAGCGGAGAAGTCACTGTGGTGGATGTTCGTGTTAAAATGCACTGTGTGTGTTCTGTTGCTTTTCATTGGTACGAGTGTGCGGCAAATCAAATTCCTGGTACGTTGCCAAACAGACTTGGCTAATAAAGTATGATTCTGATTCTGATTAATTATGTATAGTCTCCGCTTGGTCACGGGGGAGAGCGTACAAACTCCACACAGACAGCACCAGCAGTCCGGAATCGTCACTCCTTCTGTTTGCGATAGGAGCTGAATAGTTTGACGCAGGCCAGTGCTGTGCCAAGAAAAGCTGTTCCAACAACAATGTTAGTCACTGCTTCCGTTACCTAAGGGGGCAAACACAGAGAGAGAGAGAGAGAGAGAGAGGGGGTGAGGTGGGCCTTGGGAGTCACACGCACGCACACACACACACACACACACAGTGAGAGAGAGAGAGAGAGGAGGGATGGGGAGGGGGGAGAGGGAGAGGGGGGAGGGAGGGGAGAGGGAGGGGGGGGGAGGGGTAAGGGGAGGAAGAGAGAGAAAGGGAGGGAGGGAGAGAAAACGGAGGAGGAGGAGGGAGAAGAGGAAGACGGGGAGTTGGAGGGAGGAAGCGGGAGGAATGTGGGAAAGGGTGGGAAAGGGAGAAGGAAGGGAGAGGAAGGCGGGGAGGGGTGGAAGGGGGAGGGGTACAGGGAGGGGGAGAGAGGGGGACAGGAAGCGAAAGGTGGGGGATGGGAGGGGGCGGGGAGGTGGACAGGGTGGTGGGGGGAAGGAGAATGTAGGGGAGGAGAGGGGTGGGCTAGAAGAGGGCAGGGAGGGTAGGTGGACAGGCGGAGGGAGGGGGAGGTTGCGGGGAGGGGGCGGGGGAGGGGGAGGTGGAGCTGACCTGTGGGGAGGGGAGGGGGAGGGGGAGGGAGGGTGGAGGGGAGGGGGAGGGGAGCGACCTGTGGGGAGGGCGGGGGCAGGGGAGGGGGGGGAGGGGGAGGGGGAGGAGGGGGGGGGAGAGAGGGAGGGGGAGGAGGAGAGAGAAAAAGGGGAGGGGAGGGGGGAGGGAGGGGGAACGGGGGAGGGGAGGGGGAGGGGGAGGGGGAGGAGGGAGGAGGGGAGGGGGAGGTGGAGCTGACTGTGGGGGAGGGGGGAGGGAAGGGGAGGGGGGAGGGGGAGGGGTAGGGGAGGAGGGGACACCATGAAATTAACCTGTGGGGAGTGGCCACCCCGTAGCGGAGCTGGTTGGCGAAGTGTTGGCAGTTTGCTACTGACGACGCTGTACTCGATGAGAGCGCGCGACCCGCTCGGTGCGCCTCTTTGGCGATGACGTGCGGTGGGTGGTGCGGCCGGCGGCCCGTCCAGTTGTTTGACCCGCCAGCGGTCAGTCCCGGGCCACCACCCTCAGCTGATCCTTACGCACGTACGCCTTGTTCGTTGCCACTGACATGAGGCTGCTAGAACCAGCAGGACACATCTCAACTGGAGGGAAGGGGGGGAGGGAGGGAGAGGGAGGGGGGGGGGGGGGGGAGGGGGAGGGGGAGAGGGGGGGGAGAGAGGGGGAGGGAGGGGAGAGAGGGAGAGGGGGGGAGAGGGGGAGAGGGGGGAGAGAGGGAGAAAGGGGGGGGGGAGGGGGGGAGGGAGAGGGGGAGAGGGGTAGAGAGAGGGAGACACGGAGGGGGAGGCGTGGCTCCTCCGGCCAACACTGTCCATTTGTCCAGGGAGTGAGAGAGGGGGAGAGAGGGAGAGGGGAGTGGGGGAGGAGGGGGAGAGGGGGAGGGGGGAGGCGGAGGAGAGTGGGGTGCGAGGGGGGAAGAGGGAGGGGGAGGAGAGGGGAAGGGGGAGAAGGGAAAAAGGACAAAGAGGGAGAAAGGGAGAGAGGGACAGGTGGACAAGGGAGGAAGAGGGGGGGAGGGGAGAGAGGAGAGAGGGGAGAGGGAGGGGGAGAGAGGGGGAGAGAGAGAGGGAAGAGAGGAGAGAGAGAGAGAGAGGGGAAGAGGGAGAGAGAGAGAGGGAGAGAGAGGGGGCGGAGGGAGAGAGAGGGGGAGAGAGGGGGAGAGGGAGAGAGAGAGAGGGGAAGAGGGACAGAGAGGAAAGGGGAGGGGGAGGGAGGGAGAGGCGGGAGAGGGAAGAGGAGAGAGGGGGAGAGGGAGAGGGAGGGGGCGCGAGGGAGAGGGAGAGGGGGGGGAGAGCGGAGAGGGGAGAGGGGAGAGAGGGGGAGAGGGGAGGAGGGAGGCAGAGAGAGGAGGAGGGAGGGAGTGAGAGGAGGAGGGAGGAGAGAGGAGGAGGGAGGGGAGAGCAGGGGAGAGGGAGGGAGAGGGGAAGGAGAGATTCCAGATTCAAAACTTTCTTGTCATTGTGCAGTGTACAGTACAGAGACAACAAAATGCAGTTAGCATCTCCCTAGAAGAGCGACATAGAATATGAGCAATAAATAAATATATTTATGTGCGAGAGGGAGGGAGAGGGAGAGAGAGGGAAAGAGGGAGAGGAGTCAGAGAGAACTGGACAGTTCACCAGCACGGAAGTAACGCTGCCGAGCCCAGCCCCACACAGCGCAGAGACCAGCCCTTCGGCGGTCAGCGAAGGTCCGAAGGTCGGACAGTTGGCCGGGCTGGCCACGGGCGAGGCGCTGCTGCTGCACTCCACGGGCTGCACTACGTTGGGAGTGCAGAGAACAGGTTAACCAGACTGATTCCTGGGCATGTCAGGAAGACTTATGACAGAAAGACTCTGGATAGACTTGGACTATCTCTCTCTAGAATTTAGAAGATGGAGAGGGGATCTTATAGAAACTTACAAAATTCTTAAGGGGTTGGACAGGCTAGATGCAGGAAGATTGTTCCCGATGTTGGGGAAGTCCAGGACAAGGGGCCTCACAGCTTAAGGATAAGGGGGAAATCCTTTTTAAAACCGAGATGAGAAGAACTTTTTTCACACAGAGAGTGGTGAATCTCGGAACTATCTTTGCCACAGAGGGGTAGTTTGAGGCCAGTCATGGATATATTAAGAGGGAGTTAGATGTGGCCCTTGTGGCTAAGGGGATCAGGGGGTATGGAGAGAAGGCAGGTACGGAAGATAACTGAGTTGGATGATCAGCATGATCATATGGAATGGCGTGGCAGGCTCGAAGGGCCAAATGGCCTACTCCTGCACCTAATTTCTATGTTTCTATGTTTCTATGGGACGGGTGAGGCGGGGTCCGACCCGAGCAGCAGCGGTCAAATACGGGACATGGGGCGGTCAAACCAATTTAGCCCAGTGATGAGGATGGCCGGCTAATACGGGGCAGTTGACAACCCTAACCCACACTCCACATGGAGGGGGACAAGAGACGTGGGGGGAGGGGGGGGTGGACAGAGACACACGGGGGTGGGCAGAAAAGGGGGGGGAGAGATGCTTAATCACTGGGGGGGGGGGAAAGTCTGGCTGATATCGACCATCCCCACATATACTCCCCAGTGATGGGTAGCCAAAACGGAAATAGGGATCAGATCAGGTCACCCGGCCGTGGCATGAAGTGGTCAGCCCTGTAGACAGAGGGAGGGAGGGGGAAGAGACAGGGGACAGGAGCAGGTACAGAGGAATGACCACACACGCCCATCGACCGACACACACGTGCGCCCACGCGCGCCACCCCGCGCGTGCCCACGCGCAGCACAAGCACCCCTTGTCGCGACAAAGAGAACCTCCACGGGGCGCCGCAAACACCACACACAAACGCGCGACAGAAGACAAACACCACGCGCACAGAGACACCACACACACACACCGCGCGCACAGACGACAACACACCCACGCACAGAGACACACACACACACACGCGACATCAGACACACACACACACGACACACAGAGCACACACAACAGACCCACACCACACACACACGCACACAATACACACACACAGCACACACGGGCACAGACACACACACCAACACAACACACACACTCACACAAACACAGACACACACACACACAACCACAGCAGCACACAACACACACCACACACACACAGCACACACACACACGCAAACAACACATACAGACACAGGAACAGCGGCACACACACACACACACACACAGAGACACACACACACCAGACACCCACACACACACACCACAGAGAAGACACACCACACACACACACGGGCACACACACACACACACGCGCACATGACACCACACACCACAGCCCACAGACACACATACACACCACAGCACACACACACCACACCACACACACCACAGACACACACACACAATAGACCCACCACACACAACACACTACACACACACACTCGCGCACAGAGACACACACACCACACACACACACGCTCACACACACACACACACACGCCAACACACACCACCGCACACACGCGCACACAGGAGACACACCACGCACACATGACACACACACACCGCACAGAGACCACACCGCACAGAGACACACACAGCCCCACCGGCACAGACACAGGACACACCAACGCCACACGAGAACACCACACACCCACAGAGCACACACACCACACACGCCCAGGACACACCCCCACAGAGACCACACACACACACCACACACACGCGCAAGATCACACACACACGCCAGAGGACAGCACACACGCGCGCGCAAAATGACACACCACTAGCAGCGCGCGAGCACAGTAGACACACACCCACTCGCGCGAGCACAGAGACCACACACACACAACACTAGAGAAGAGACACACAGATTCACACACGCGCACAGAGGACAAC
>NW_026576473.1:0-97198 GCF_028641065.1 Leucoraja erinaceus | reverse complement strand
GTGACTGATTCCTTTGCCCTGTTTGCTACCATCCTGGTGCTTCCCGTCCATATCTAAACGCATCACAAGTCCCAGAGTCAATGCCCCCTATGGCACAGGAACATAACAGGAAGCATTAATCAGATAGGAATTGTGCTCCGGTTGCGGACGGGTTTGCACGCCAATGAGGGGGGGGTGACCAAGGTGGATAAAGCCCCCAACCCTCCCCCCATGCACTTTCGTGGTTTTATGAAAAAAAACACTGGGTAGTTCCCCTCCCTTCTCGTATCTCTGTTCTTGCCAGAAAGCATATGGTGGCTGGCACTGGGTCTAGATTATGGAGGGGAATGGGCCGATGTTATTTGCGGACTGAGGTCCCAGTGGTATCTGAGCGAGTCAAGAATATTTGTAGTGGCATTTGATGTATTCCCTCACCACCCGTCGTTCCCCGCCATGTGCCTGGTGAGAGCTGTCACCTTCGGGGCCGGGAGTACCCGCCCTCCCCTCCCCCACCTCTCCATGGCTCCTTGTACGGGCTGTTCCTCTTATTTTTCTATGTTAAAAAGGGCATCTTGATCCAGAAGGGCCCACAATCATGGCACTTAGAAAAAATTAAAAAAGGTTTGATGCCTAAGATGCAATGCCCCCCCCGTGGGGGCCATTCCATCCATTACGTACTCTAATTAAGACACAGGAGTCAAATTGAAGGTGTGCTCCCTCCAGTAGTTCGGGCTTATATTCGGCACATTTACGAGGTAGAGTGAAAAGCTTTGTTTTGTTGGCTAGCCCCTCAGATTAGGCTATAGATAAATACAATCTAGTCAAACATAGTACAAATAGGCAGAGCAAGGGAAGGTCAAATTGAGTTGCTCGGCAAAGTACAGGTCCATGACAAAGGCCAATGTCCACATGGGGGATGCATGAATCGGACAGTACCTTAGCTTGTGAAGGACTATTCCATAAAGCGTAATAATATCGGAAAAAATGGAGCAGGAGAAGGAATGCCCGGGGTGGGAACAATTCCTTGATTAGTTGGCTGGTTGTCCAAGCCCAACGTTAATTGAGAGGCATTGAAGGTGGGAGTCTCGCTAGCGTTGGTGCTGGGTGACATCTTGAAATCTGCATTTCTTGTGATGTTGGGTAAAGCTGTTCCCAACCCGGCTGTGAACAACCTGATAAGTACCATCCTATGGTGAATCTTTGAGTTTACCAGCATTATGGAGCGTGCCAAATTTCTTCCCCGTCAGTTACTCACTTGCTAATTGTTTGCCCTCTTAGCTGTGCATCCATACTGGGTTGGTCCACAACAGATCGTTGGCAATAATACGTCCAAGGAATTGAACTCTCAACCATTTGCCATTCCTCATCATTTATGGTGTTGGTGCATATACTCCACCACTTCCTGAAGTTGATAACAAGCTCCTTCATCATGCGACATTGAGAGAGAATTGTTTGTCCTGAAACCATGTTATCAGTTCTCTATCTTCCTTTCCTTACTCTGTATCGTCCCTTCATATAATTCCAGCAATTCCCAGATTCAAATCAAATACATTTATCATTCCGTCCTTTTAGAATTTGTGACAGTTGGTTCTGGTATATTTCAATAATCAGAAAGATGCAGATGCTGGACAGCTGAAATAAAAACTTAAATCACTGAAACACACCCGATAATCAGGAAGGAATTTGGTGGAAAGAGGATTAGAGATTATGTCTTCAGGTTCATATTCTCATTATAGAGTGGAGAAAACATTATAGTTTTTTAAGTTGCTAGGGCTAGTTGGTCAGGACAAAGGAAATGTATCTGATAGGATAGGGTCAGTGTATAGCTCTGAGTGTACTTGTATATAATGTACACTATGTAATTCTTTAGTCATTATAATATTGTGTATATATAGGATACATATGTACAATTATACATGGCATAGCAGTAAATTATGTTGTATATATCCATCCATAATGATAATGTAATTAACACATTATATCATGTACCACAATACTGACTATCTGGTTCTTAATGATTTTTTTGGTTATAGAAAACCACAGAGATAGCCAAGAACTGAATACCGTGGAACCTGTTGCAAAGAATTGCAATGAAAAGTGAATGTCGAAAGGCCTAGGAGATTAACCATGCTTCTGTGACAGGAGGAGAACTGAGTTTCATATTGTAGATAAGTACTCTGTGCAGCAGATTTTGGATTGCAATCAAGGTTGTTGAATTACCTGAAATTGTTGAATTCATTGTTGAATTTGTGAAAGACTGCAACGTGTCCAGATGAACAATGATTATTTTTTCCGCAAGTTGGTGTTGTACCTCACTGGAACAGTTCAGAGAACAACAGACAGAGCGGTCCTAGTGGGGTGTAATGGAAAGAATTCAACAGATTGGCAAATGAAAACTCAGTCACCTGGCAAACGGAACGAAAGTATTCCCAAAGCGCTCACTCCCATTAACTGTTTCTAGTATTTTTTACTCGCGTTGCTTTTCCTTTTTTCGACTTAAATCTCACCCTTTTGTTTTAAAACTAAAAGTATTGTCTTCCCTGAAAGTTTTTTCAAATTTAAAGCTGGAAATAGTAGTTGTGTATAGAGATTGCACTGTTCAGCAAAGTGTGCCTGCTGGTCGTTAAAATCAGAAGATTTACATCAATGTTGGCTATTTAATTTAATAGCTTTGTTTTCTGAAGGGAGAAGATTTGCTTTTGATAGACACAAGGGCTGGAGTCATTCAGCGGTCACGATAGAAGCTGTGGAGAAAAACGGATAGGTGCACGTTTCGAGTCGGGACTCTACTTATTAGACGATTAGTAGCAGGGGGGGAGTGGGTGGTAAAGGTATTGAAGGCGTGAAGAGAACTAGGACCAATCTGGGGGCTGGCCCACAGGCTGACCTCGGGCCTTGGTGGTGCACTTGGTAGGCGCATTGGTTGGCTAGTGAAGATGCGATCTCAAGAAGGATGCCAGGTTTGTGGTGAACTGTGGAACTGCTTAAACTAAACCGACGGCGCGGGAGGAAGGGGCATGGAGTTGGTGAGGGGGGCGCATGGGGGGAGGGGAGTTTCGGTAGCAGTTTTTACTTAAAATTAGAGAATTCAACGTTTCATACCGCTGGGGTTTTAAGCCACCCAGGAGAAATCTGAAGGTGCTGGTCCTCCATTTTTTCTTTGGCTTTGCTCTGCAATGCATGAGGTCCAGGCCAGAAAGGCAGTATTGAATGGGAAGGAGAGTTTGAAATTGTTGGCGACCTATAGAGCCCGTATGCCTCGGCTGATTGATGCATAAGTGTTTAGCAAAACGTTGTCAAGTCTATGTTTCTCTGCCGATGTACATGAACTGCACATCGGGACACCGTATGCAGTAGAATGAGGTTAGAGGAGGTGCATGTGAACCACTGTCTCACTGACAGGACTGTCGGGGTCCCTGGATGGCGTCGTTGTCGGAGGTATAAGGACAGGTTGATTCATCCCTGCGTTTGCAGGGGAAAGTACCTGATAAGGCGGTGGCTTGGATGGAGGGATTTAAGAACCAAAGAGTTGTGAAGGGAGTGGATTTGCAGAGGCCGGGCATTGGTGGAGAATGGTAGATTGGCTTGTAGTGGGATCCCATAGAGTGACAGAACTGTTGTTGATAATGTGGTTGGATGCGAGGCGGTGGGGTGTTAGGTGAGAACAGGGGACCTCTATCCTTTTTCCATCTGGGGGAGCAGGAGTGACACAGAAGGACAACATAGTTGAGATATGTGTGAGGCCCCAACTATGATGGCCCGCATGGGAACCCCGCATCTTGAGAACAGCAGAGTAGCAGGGAAGGACGAAGAGTAGCCATAACTCTGACATTGTGGGAGAGACGTTCGTCCAGGTAACTCCATGGGGAGAAGGTTTGTAATAGACATCCTTGGGAATAATCTGTCCTCCTTGATGTATGACCGGAGATCGAGAAAGGAAAGCGAGTCATCCGCGATATCCACTGAGATTGAGGGCAGAGTGGAAGTTTGATGAAGTTAATAAAGTCCCTGTGTTCTGCACGGTGCAGGAGTAGTCCCCAAACTGGCGTTGATGTATGAAGAAAGAGTTTGGAGATGGGGCATGTACACCTGGAATAAGGACTGTTTGAACGTACCTGACCAAAAGGCCCAGGATATTGGCGGGAGCCGTTGCGCGTGCCCATGGCTACACCTTTTATTGGATAACGGGAAGAGTGGGCAAAGGAGATCTGGTGTTTGATGGTGAGGTGTGGTGGGTCTGGTGGTTCCGTGCAAGGCGGAGGAGAGTTGGTTATTATCGGGAAAAAATGTTTTGGGTCCGTTGTTTCCAGGTCTAGGTGGGTTGAGAGTTGTGCAGATGACTGAACGGCCATGGTAAGAAGATTGGGAACTGGCTGGAAAATGGACTTATTAACCAGTTGAAAAAGGAGTTAGAAGATTGCTTGTTTCATTGTTAAAACGAATTCAATGACTGACCTTTTGATGTGAACTGAAACTGAGTTTGACAGGTTCCCCTGCTTTGTACCTGTTTTCCTTAGCAGTTTATTACCCATTGAAACCACTTCTGATGAAAGGTCATTGACTGGAATGCCCACTCTGTTTCTCTGGTCCACAGAATTGCATTAACCTTGTGAATATTTCCAGCATGTTGCCCCTCTCTGTCTCTGCACTATTTGCTTTCTGAATACAAATTTAATTCTATCTATAACAAACTTTTGTATTTGATCTGATATTATGGTTTTGCTGTTGTATTTCACAGTCAATGAAGGAAATAATTTTTGTAATGATGCTGATGATTCCTGTGTTTCTATATATTTTAAAACATTCTTGAGATGTTAGGGTTTGCTGAAGATACAAGGAACTGTTCCTTCGCCCCCATGAGTGTGTCACGTGCCATGTATACTAATTTCTTAATTAATCCTCAATTAGTCACCTCCCATTCCGAGTCTACGTACAAACTTGGGGCAATTTGCGGTGGCCAATTAACTGATTGCCTGCACACCTTTGTGCGAGTAAACTGGAGCATCCCACGGAAACTCCTGCTGTTAGCCATGGAACTGGCAAATGCCCTCACAGCCTTGAGGACAGATTGAACCTGGGTCTCTTTGCCATGAGCAATAGGCTACTAGCTGTGCCACTGTGCCACCAAAATAAGGAGGGTTGCACAAACGTGTAATGTTTTTAATTTTTTAATAAAAATAACTATATTAACGGTTTTAGTGAACACTCAAGATAAATGTTTATAAAAATATTTTGAGTTAAAATGTCAACTTGACTGGTCCGTTCTGCTATATCATATAGTTGTGTTTCCTAAGAAAACCTTATGTTGTAGTAAAATGAAAATAATGTCACTTCTGAGAGATTTGTCCAATTTAAGATCAATTTGGCCCATTAATAAAATATGTTTCCTAATTCTATCAATCTGGTTTTTCTCCAAATTGCTTTTGAGAAGAACTACGTTTCACTTTAATGCAATTTTTTAATGGAAAATACTTAACTAACAGTATATATATTTCTTAACCTGTTTTTTGCAGTATCTGTTCTGGTAGTCCAAGTTTCTTCAGGATCTCCAGCTGTGACTGTTTTCAGTTCCTTCTGGTCAGCAGTGCAGTTCCAAGGAGTGATTCGACTGAACAAACCTCTGGATTCAGTCACCACGATACAACCTGTTTCAGGTTATCTATGGTTTTACAACCACTGAGTCTCCACTTGGAATTTGGTTCTTAGGAATAACCACTTTTTCAAAATGATATTTGGGCTAAATTTTCACACTCGAACATATTGGTATTTAAACTTGAGTTAAATCAAATAAAATTTGCTCTAAACCATTCCTTCCTCGGAATTAAAGTCCAAGTAAGTAAATAATCCACAATGCTTCAATGAGCATAAGAGGATGGAGCAGCATGAAAAAAGATGGAGCTTGCTTATTGACCTTAGCCATCTTCTTCTCGGCCATTCCATAACTTCATGATTGAATATTGCGATAGTCCCCTGCATGGCCCCCTTTCGCTCCATTTCCCCATAATATTTTAATATCTATCATCCCTGTTTTCACTATATTCAACAAAACTCGTTGTTGATTCAAATATCCAGCACATCTCAGCCTCTCATCTCTCCCATCATAACTGACCCTTGTCTTTTGAGGTCTTGTGAACCTGCCCAGATCCCGTCGCCCACGGGAAAAGTTAATTTTATATCTACCCTGCAAGCCCCTTAGGAATTTGAATGCAAATCCATTTCATTCTTCTGATGATCTTTCTGCAAGTTGGACATGTTGCAGTTAAATACTCCCCCCCCTGGCCCCAAAAAGTAAAGGCTATGGTACCAATTGTCTTTGTGACTTAATTTTAAATACTTCATCAACACTCAGTTGCACATTGAATAAGATTCGGAATTTCATGCCTTGGTTTCAGCTCCTCCTTATCCCTTGATAGCTTTTCGTACTCAAGCAGTTTGGATCTCATTCTTCAAAATGGGGTGTGGAGTGGGATGTGGTGTGGGTCTTAGTTGGGTGTGTGGGGTGGTTGTTGTTGATAGATTTGGGGGTGGGGGGGGTGTGTGGGGGACTGTGAGTTTCGGGGGGTGGACACACACCCAAGAATAACGAGACCATGGGTTTCATATCAATACTGAGCACCCAGACTCTCTGGGGCGGAAATTTAAAAGGGTCTAATTTCCTGTAGTTTTCTTCAATAAACAAACGCTTGTTTTTGTTGTTCGTAGGTCCCCGTGAAATACATTTCCCACGTTACTATTTGTAGAAGTAGATATTAATATTATACGACCCACACCGAGAGTAATATTATTCACCACCGCGAAAAATAAACAGTCAGGGTAGTCGTGTACACCAAGCCAACAAGTAATCAGTCTGAGAAGGGCGAACAGTCAAACACGGCACTCCAACACCTCTTTGTCCCTCAGAATCACTGCAGGAAATTCGATCAGGTCTCCAATGGACTCGTCCAACCGTCTACGATGTCTGTAGAAAGCATAACGGTTTGGAGGCATCACAGTTTGGTTTTGAACATTCTGCCCAACGGCACCAAATTACAGAGGGTTGTTTGGCCCAGACCAGTGCACAAACCACCTTCGCACCATTGACTTCCATTGTTCAGTCGCATTGCAAGCAGGGTGAACACTCTAGCCACTGCCTCTCCTCGGACACTACGTAGCATCCGCGTTGGCTCCTTCTCAACCGCAGCGTTCTATTTCCGACCGCACGATGCAAACTTAAATCAGGCAACTTCTCAGCCTCGACCCTTGTGAGAATCCAATTCATGCGGCCCCTTCGGAAATATGCCGGGGCGGGGAAGGGCCGGCCAGAGTGCTAAGTGGACGTCGAAGTCAGCGTGTCGACACGCACTTAGCAAAACAGAGGACCCTGCATGGCCAAGAGAACCGGGGATGGCAGACATACACATGGGTATAACTGTATTACCTTCACCCTATAATTCTGGCCACACAACATGGAGACTTGAGGCGGCACTGGTACTGTGTGGGTAGGGCTGTAAGACATATAGCTAATGTGTGGTCGTTGGGGGCTGGGATGCAGCAGGACAAAGCGGGGGCGAGGGGGGTGGATAAAAATGAGATGAACAGGGCAAGAGCCGAAACTAAGACTCACAACCGACTGCGGGGGGGATTAAAAAACAAGGGGGGGGAAAACGAAACATAAATCAGCGAAATGTACCACGCGGCACCCCACGGATGAGAAAGTTAGCAAAGAATATAGGTCTGTAGTGTAAAAGGAATGTAGGGGCCTTTTGCGTTAAGATAAGACGGGGGAAGTAAGGAAAACGTATGCAGGGCCTGGTGAGGGTAACTCTCTGGGTTTCACAGAAATCCTGAATTAAGTCCTTGCGCGATCAGCAGGAAACATTTGAGATGGAAAAAACCTTGATGCGCATAACGGGAAGACCGAGAGAATGGGGGGGAACAAAATTTCTAATGTGGTGACTTGGAAAAAGATTAGGAAAGAGGAGCAGGGCACACTGGCAAGAAACAGGTGAGAATATGGTGGGGGAGAATCGGCGAGAAAGGGAGCTGTGTCCACATGGAGGTGCCACCTATTTTCAGGTTAAAAAAAGGTGCGGCGCGGCCACAAACCTCGCAGATGGTCAAGAGAAGAACTTGCCGAGGAGGCGAGGCGGAACTCTCCGGCAATGAGGCGGCAAAGGGTCCCGCCTACGCGCTGGGGCCGCAGGTGGGAGGAACATGTTTTAGCATGGAGTATATTTAGCGAAGTACCAGGGCAACCCGGAGGGCGGACCGAAAAAAAGGGAAAAAAAAGAAACAGGCATTTAATGGCTCCTGGGAGGAAAAACTAAGCAAATACGAAAAATGGCAAACCAAGAAAACCGGACCGTAAGAGTGGTATGGCACCCCCTAACGGGATTGCTCCGGGTGTCTGGCTTCATAAAAGTGGGTCCCACCCCCCCCCCCCCGCCCCCCCCGCTCAGTGAAAGCCGTCACACGGCGGGAGCCGTCTGGTACTTACTGCGCAGGCGCGGGTATAAAGTTCAGGGGACAGCTCTCCCACTCTTGGCCCGCCCCCATTTGCTAGCCGAATTGTGGGGTGGGGGTGTGGGTGGGGGTCGGCTGACGACAACTACGCAAAGCTCGCAAGTGGCAGCGGGGGGAGGGAAGGGACGTGGATTCCCCGGCTCGCGGTTTATTTAGTGCAGTGCCCCTCGGGCTTGAGGTCGAAGACACACTTTGCGGAAAAGTTCGGCGCAAACGGGGGACAGGCCCGGACGAAATTGACAGAATGTACACCACAAGCAAGAATACAAAGAAACTAGTCCAAGATGGGAAACAGAAATGGAAAATTACCGGCAAATCAAAAAGAGAAGGGAAGAGAATTGGAACCTTTCCAGAAGGCAACCACCCACGGAGCAAACAATAAAAGAGTTTTGCCCGGGCCCACGCAAATGTCGTAGCGGCCACAATTCCGGTTCCTTGGGTCACCGTTAACAGTCGATTATGGCAAACAAGTATCAAGTAAATCCTGGCCACACTGATGGGTTTGGGTTTGTCCTCCAGTGTGGGTTGAGGCGGGGCTGGCCGGGAGGAGAACCGCGCGGGCAGGGCGGCCCCGGGGGCCGAGGGTCCGTGAGTGAGGGGAAAGGGAACGAAGAGACCCGGGTATTGAGGTGCAAGCGGGAGCATGCGTGTCTCGGTAAAAAAGCTAGGAAAGCATATGGGGAGAGAGCTATGGAGGCCTGACACTCGATGGCGGGTGGCGAGCGGTGCAAAGAGGCAGGGTGGGATAAAGAGCCGGCAGAGGGCTGCAGCCGTTCTAGAGTAGGCGGCGTCCTTCGGATTGATGTAAACGTAAACGGGCTGGGCAGAGTAGGGGGGCGGGGGCAGCTCGAGGGTGGATGAGACTGCCGCGGGCCCAGAGGGTAGGGTGCGGCAGGGCGAGGGGGGGCCGCGAGAGGACGTAACAGTTGGGGTGTGGCAGCACGAGGGGGGAGCAGGCAGTAAAATAGGTTGGGGTGGGGGACACGTGGGCGTCGTAGAACGGTCCACATGCACAAGATATCGAAATTGTTACACCAGAGCTGGAACACAACTTCTGCATCTGCCATAACAATCGCTCTTGTGAGTAGTGTTACGAGATTGGTGGAAAAACGGGGCGAGCGTCCAGTAGACTTGAATGGGGAGCTTGACATGGAGATCCCGTTCATGGGGTAGGCACTAAAACACTGGTGGGCAATACCGTGGTTACCCGCAGGCAAAGTTGACCAGTGACAGGCTGCCCACCTGCTTACCAGTGCACCAGATGGAAGACTCCGCAGGCGCATGTTGGTGGGCGCGCATCGCATGCTGGGAGCACAAATTACACGCTCGGTCGGTGAGAAATTCTGGGATATACGAGAATTTCAAAAACGATACAACTGCCATGGGCGGGGCGGATGGGTGGGTTTGGAGAGCCGGGCGTAGGAGGGAAGAAAGCAGAAGCAGTCGGCGGGACCGATGTGGCCGCCGGCCGGAGCTTCAGTGAGTTTGCCGGCTTGCGATCCTCCTGGGCAGCTCCGGCCCTGGAGCTTGCCTATGTGCAAGAGTCCCGCCGTTCAGGGGCGTCCGAAGCAAGCTACTAGGCATAGCTCTTGGGTCGTAAAGAAGGGCGACTTTGGACAACTGGTGAAAACAGTCTCTGTCCAACTTCACCCTGTTAGGCGGGGGTGGGCGGCAATGGATCAAAGCGTTGGCGGTTCTTTGCATCCGGGAGGAAAGCGCAGTTGTCTGCTGGAAAGGTATTTACCAAGCCTGTGTACGGAGCGGTGGAGATAGTGTCCTCAAATTGGCGGTGAGGGAGACAGCCTGCCTGCTGACACATTCTAGATTTTCACTGTCAGGCTGTAACTGCAGGAAAAAAGGTACCCGATGTTGGGGAAGTGGAGAACCAGGGTCACACGTTTAAATAAATAAAGGAGTAGGCCAGTTTATACTAGAGATGAGGACAAAACATTTCTTCACCCCGAAATTTGTGAAATCGTGGAATTCTCTGCCATAGAAGCATGAGCCAATTCACTGATTTTTCAAGAGGAGTTACGATTTACGCTCTTGGGGTTAACAAAATCAGGGGATATGGAGCAAACAGGAAAGATGTCCGGATGTTTAGATTGAACAGCCATGATCATATTGGAAGGCAATGCGGCTCAAAGGGTCAAGGCCTATTCCTGCACTATTTTGCTTTTCCGTCTATTTTTCTATGCTTGAGTATATGTCAAGTAAAACCGACCATCTTGATTTTGAAGCATTCATGGGGTGGAGGTAATATTGTATTCATATAGTGATACGTGTGGAAAACAGGCCCTTCGTCGCAACTGCCCACACCCACCAATATGTCCCAGGACTACTAACCTGCCGCGGGTCCATATCCCTCCAAACCTTGTCCTATCCATGTATCAGTTTAACTGTTTTCTTATGTTTGGGAAGTCCGCCCTCCTCAACGGGCACCTCCCTGGCACTTATTCCAGAACCCCCCACCCTTTCGTGTTAATAAATTTCCCCCTAAAAGTTACCTCTTAAATACTTCAAAACAAAAAACACATTGAACTCATCTTCTCAAATACAGATTTAATACATCAATTTCAGCATGCCCTACTGTGAGTGGGAACCCCCCCACCACGATCTCCCTTCCCCCCACTACTCGGTATTGCACCACCCCACATCTGCCGTGGTACCCCCCAGCCCTGATCATGGAGCGCAAAGTCACCCCCCGCCCCACTTTCCAAAATGCTTTTCCGTGGCCCCTGTCCCGATTGTGACGAGAACCTGAGACTGTTGGCGCATGATGTCAATGATCCAATGCTCAGCACTAGTGTTGTTTCGAGTTGGCTAATGTTATGATTGTAATTAGCCTGGCTTTGTAATTAGTTGACAAAACCATTTAACGGTATTGAATCCGGAATACCAGGGGGTGGATAAGTGTAATATTAAAATACGATGCCAATTCAGGGCTGTCTGTCACAAAAACCTACCTGGGCCCCTATGACCATTATTTCCTTCAGTTAATTGATTGGGAAGGTAGGCACTTTTAGTCATTTATGCCACGTCCACTATATGTTTGTTTACTCACGTACTATTTTCTAACGCCCCCATCCACATAATTCCTTTTACATTTTGATAGAAAGGGCCCCAATCTCGTTGTTTTATTAATTGAACACTGTGGATGAACTCCGTCAAGGAGTGTAATCAGATGGAACGATTCAATGCGAGGTTTAGAGCCTGTTCAAGACGGGGCAAATACCATTTATGTTATTAAAATGTTGACAGGAGAGTACTGTCGGGAAATGTATGAGGAGTGTTATTATTTGTCTTTATTGTTAGGTTTAACCCAAAGCCACCTGAAGAGTCCAAGGTTAATATCGTACGGTGCTGATACGGCACCCCAACCAACCACATTAATGAATTCATCCATGCCGTAGAATTTTATTTTTTCTGATGCCATTTAAAACTTCACTTGGATTTCAATCACTTCAATAGAGAGTACTTGGGATGGGACCTTGGGGTGAGACCAAAAATTGCCCGTGTACAAATATAAGTACTGTAATACAATCGGATGTAGGTGTGAGTTTGGATAGTTGCAATTACAAACAAAGGATCTTTTTTTCATCATGTTGTGTTATGCTCCACAGACGATATTATGTCTCGCAAATCATATTTAATAAGACATATAATTGCTTACATATAATGAGCATTGGACTTTATTTCGGTAAAGTCCCATGCTGAGAGAAACATCAAAATGTGACCAATATTGGGGTAAAATACGTTCAGACATTTGTTAGGAAAATGCAGGAATGTAACAGAATACTTACACAACTGAGTCAGTATCATTTAATGTTGGTGATGGAAATGTGTTTCACCCAATGGGATTGATTATTTGACAAAACTAACTAGCATGTTTAGATAACAGAAAGAAAAAACAGATGGATGTCGCACTTTTGTTTCACAAAATTAGAAGTTCCCGGGAAGTGTCCCATAAGAAGATTAACGACATTGAGATAAGCACCTGTGGACGTTGAACGTAATAAAGGTTAAGTCGGTCAGTATATGGCGTGATGGTGGTGGGTCGATATATTGTCGAGTGCAGGGAGGCTAAGAAGCAAGGCCAAGTGTACATGCCAGTGTCAGGTCTGTGAATCGTACTAAGGGGGCAGTCAAAGTTGGAGCAGGAGTGGGAGTGGGTCTTTCAGCACTGGAACCTACGGCAAGTAAGTACAGCTATGATATCATAGTAGAATAGAGGGCCAGTTTAAGGGCTGGATGGTCGGGGTCAGATTTAGAGAAGGTATGCACCAGAATACAGAAATCGGAGATTAGTACCAGATGTTGCAGTGAGACCAAGTTGGGTCAACAAATGGCCAAGTGCTTGGATTATAATCTGGTTTCCCAACAACTAATACACGACAGATCGGATGGGATCTGTGCGTTCACCTGCAGATCATAGCCTGGCTCTACGGTGGAAATGTAATTACCTAGCCCTTGATTATTCATAGCGAAATACCAATTTAAAGCATAATATTGCATTCGGAAGTGTAAGTTAAAGACTCACCGAAGCCAAATTGCACACTTGGCAAGCTGAAACTACACTAAAGTTCCGTACCATGAAAGTGGGGCACAACTCCCCTCCCCCACACCACCACCTCGGTCGCGGACGCTCCATGTGGGCTGGTCTCGCAATTTTCGCACCTACCAGCCACTCACTCCAATGTTGGGCAGCCCTGCATGGTATCTCTTCACAGAGCAAGTGATGAGCATTCATTGCCAATGTCAGATGGATATATATGCTGCTTTAAGTAAATTTACTGTAGGGAACGGTTTCTGGCTCCTCTATGGCGTGCCCCAGGCAGGCGCTTTGAACTCCCCTTAATTTGACTGTTTCAGTATCTCCTCTGTTTCGTTGACTCCATATTGGGGGTTTCTAATTGTGTTTATATCTTTACCATGTTTGGGGCTTTGGCTGGAATGTAAATTGTGTTTTAATTAGATTTTACCCTCAATCTGTTTTTTCTGAGAGTTTACTTGGGTTTGTCTCAAGATTTCTGGGTGGTTATTGCTGTGACTCCTGTTGTGTGATCTTCCATGTGCGCCAATTTAATTAGATACCTAGACCATGAATCTAAGACAACCCTTCCAAGTTTAGTGGCATTGTGATCTCTGGAAAATAGTTGGGCTAGAATACACCTTTAATGGAAGCAGCAAGGAGACATTACAGTTCCCCTTTGGCTCACCATGGGGGGGGGTGACTTTTTGACTTTTTCCTACTTTTTTGAATATTTATGGAATCAAGGAATAGGAGAATATGCGAGATGTGTCAATCTTACTGATGGCATTGCAGGTGGTGATTAGTCCCTGCCTACATACCCCTTATGCTCATGGAGATTACTTGGCAGTGCCTAGTACTGAAAAGAAAAAAAAAAAAAAATAGCATGTATCAATTATTATATTTTTTCACTATTATGTTACTCCAATCTTCCATATAAGTTAAGACGGTTAATAAAATTACATATAAGTGCCATGTGAGTAAACCCATTTTAATGAAAAATGACTGGATTAATTGGGGGCTTTGTAACAAAACGTTTAATCTTTGCTAATGCCGTTAGCAAAGGTCTTTATAGTTACAAGGACTTAATGGGGATCCCTCTGAATTTTGGCAGCGTTTTTTATAGATGCCACAAGTGTTAGTTCGAATGTTTGTTACTATTATGTTGATTTGCTATCGTATGTTAGGATAGGTAGCTACAATGCATAAACGGACGAATCTGGAGATTCTGCTGGAGGTTGTGAACTGATTCCAAAAAACGAGAGAACTCCTATCAGCGACTATCCAGCAAGCAGGTTATTGATATGTATTACAGTTAATCCTGTAAAAAAGGTAGCTAATAAAAAATGGTAACAAAGCCCGTTTAGACTTGTTTTTACTTAGATATCGGCCCTTGTTAATCTGCCTTTCAGTCCGTGGTTTTAGTTGTGTACACAAGAAATGAAGGCTCCGGCTGGGTTTTGTGGCGTTTGAACTGTGAACATTCCAAATGGTAATATTTGCATATTAGATCACACGTTAATTGTTTAAGAAGGAACTGCAGATGCTGGAAAAATCAAAGGTAGATAAAATGTCTGCAGAAAACTCAGTGGCTGAGGCAGCATCTATGGGGAGCGAATGGCATAGGGTCGGTTCACGGGTCAAGACCCTTCTTCAGACCTTTCGTAACTATCAGCGCTTTGGGTGGGGGGGTACACTCTCACTTTGGTATTGTATTTTTGGAATCAGAAAAGTCCGGAGAATCTTCTTCTTCTGATTGCGTAAACATGGAAATGGAAACAGTGCGCTATTATTCTGGTCAGCTTGCAATGTTTTTGGCAGTTTATAGCTAACAACTGGCTTTCAAGGAGTTTGTAGCGTTTGTAAGAACGTATACGGAGATGAAGGATCTTTTACTGTGGAGTGAGGGGGTTAATTGTTGGTGGTGTTCGAGATGTTAACAGATTTTTTTCAATCACTCGAAAGAATTGGCTCCAGTAAATATCCATAACTACCTTGAATTTACTTTGATCTTTTTCACACCATGAAACCCGACCACCAGTGCAATTTGACGGGTGAATTATCAAGCAAATTTGCAAATGAGTCTAGAGAAGGAGCCACCTGGTGTTTGTGTTCAAAATCGATGACAGTATCCAGCTGCGAAAAATGTCACTAGATTTGGAAGGCCCAAGTGTTTTTGTGAAGGCAAGGCTATTAAGACTTAAATACGTTAAAACATGATCTAAATTCTAGCCATAATTGGTAATGCCAGGAGTAGGAGGCCTGTAAGCGTGATTGGTGTATCCTGTATCCACTGTTGGCAGTGCTGGGTCCATTGTTATTTGTTTATTATATAAACTATTTAATGCAAATGTGGATGGAAAAAGGTTAGTAAAGTTGTGGATAACGTCAAATTGGTGTTCATGACCAGTGGAAGATTCTTATCAATGATGAATAATTTTAGGTTTTCCTATAGAAACCGACAAAATTCTTAAGGGGTTGGCCGGTTAGAGTGCAGGAAGATTGTCCGATTTGGGAAGTTCCAGGGTTCAATCTTACGATCGAGGGGAAATCCTTTATGACCGAGAGAAAAACATTTTTCCACATATAGAGTGTGGTGATCTCTGAACTCTCTGCCACAGAGGTAGTTGGGCCATTCTTTGGCTAATTTTAAGAGGGAGTTAGGGCTTTGGCTTGTGGCTAAAGGGCATCAGGGGGATATGGAAAGAAGGCAGGTATGTAATACTGGGTGGATATCAGCCATTGATCATATTGAATGGCGGGTGCGGCGTGAAGGGCGGCGGCTGTGCCTACTCCTGCACCTATTTTCTTTCTATGTTTCTAGATTACAATATGCTGCTTAACTGAAGGCAATGGTCAGATTAGAGTTTATCTGGATAATCTGGACAAAGTTTTGCTTTGTTAAGACATAACAGAAGGCAGGAGAATGGATGGATGCGAAAGATAGATCTGCCTTGATTGAATTGCAGAAAAGACTTGATTGTCAGAATATCCTAATTCTGTCGCCTCGAAACTTAAGACCATTACTCAGTCCAATGATGACAGTTTAACATCGAATCGGAGGGATAAAAATCTCATTGTCTTTTATAGCTATCCCTTTGTTATTGTGCCAATAACTCAATACTAATCCCTTATACTGCATTTACACAACATTTATGACATCTGGAACATTTTGTTGTCGGCATTGATGAAAGATTTATGAGCTATGCATGGCAGATTTAACTATTAAACATATATACTTGTATCAATCACAGGAGCATATGTTACCTTCCTAACCAAATGATAATGTAAAAATTGAACAGGAATATTGCACCAAATTTTTATGTGGAAACAAAATACTTCTGTTTTAAAATGTCGGACACACCGGTGATTTCATTGTTGTCATTGAAAGCACGTTTTCGCAAAATCATTAAAACTCATGATGGTGGCCTTAGGCAAAAACAAGTAATGGGTGCTCTCGTGTCATTTGGAGCTAGTTGTAAACCCGTACATGAGTTAAGAATGCATTTTGGGTGACCCTCCATAATAACATTCCAGTGGACGATTGACGACGTAGTAGACCACTTGAGCATTTAACCAACGGTTCGAGATGTCTTAACAGATCAATCTGCCTGCTTTTTCCGGACCGTCTCGGGACGAGAAAAACTTAAATCTGTGTTACATGGAGGTGTGGACTAGCAACTATTGTTTTCTGAATGAAATTGTAGAACAGGAAGATGATCAATCGATTGTGTGGGAATACAATAATTGGATGAAGTGCTCGTAAAAATAATCATGCTTACTTTTAGAGTATCTGCTTCAATACATTCATTCTTCAGAGAGAGAAGGCTGGATTATATGGAGGCGTTGAAGGATTAATACCTTCATAGTTTGTGTCATTTTTGTATGTTGTGTCTTTGGATGTCACACCTTGTTCTGTACTACTAGATTACAACATCATTCTGGGCAGAGTGTGCAATATTTGTACAAACCCGTTCTATCGTCCTTTTGCTCCCTGCGAAGTGGTAGATCACCTCCTCGGAATCAATTTTGCCTTCCATTTATTCCATATTGCATTTTAAGGAAAGAAGTTGATGTTATGTGTGCTACTGGGTCACAGAAGAATCCTTATTGTCTGTTGGGATCCTGGTTGAATTGGGAGGGAAAGACTTGCCGTTTACTTGTAATCCTAGTTCTAGTTCAACCTTGTTTTTTCCTCTAGCCTGTTGTGGCGACCGTATGTAAAAACCAGAACTGCAGATTCCTGGCCATAACCAACGATATAGACACACGTCATTAGGCGTAACCCAGCAGGTTCAGTAAGAGGGCAGCATTTCTGGCGAACCCAGATTGTGGTGTTTTCTGGTTGGCCCGTCCATCCTTTTTTGTCCAGAGATGCTGCCTGACCCACCTGATTTACTCCAGCACTTTGTGTCGATGTTTGAGACCCGTGGACTGATTTTGTGCAGTGCATGCGTTTATCTCTTAACCAATTTAAATATAAATCTAGGCCTGCCCATGGCCAAACTCGTTCTTTTTTTTGGCCATTTACAATTCTCGTATACTTTCATAAGTCTGCCACCTTATGCATTTCTTATTTTCAAACCTTAACCAGTGAAGGCCATGCTTTCAAGCTATGTATAGTATCTAACTTTTGAAATTGCTTTCCATTACATTCAATTTTTCTTAAATTGTTCCTTAATTTCACTAATTCTAAAGCAACCTGCAGACAATCTCCCCTCTATAGATTTGGTTTAGTTCAGTGTTAATTTGTTTGTTCATTCTATGTGAGTGCATTGAGGATCTTTACGTAACTACCTATCATAAATGCAAGCTTTTTGTTGTACCACAAAGTTCTCGGTTCCTGCTAATGTGGATTACTGTCATGATTAAGGTATTTCAGAAGGAATGGATGTTGACTATATTCAATCACTTTGTTCGATTGCAGAGACAAGGAGATTCAAACTGCATTGAATCTCCTTCAAATAGCCAGAAGTTAATGAAATTGTGACAGTTTATTGAACACGTCTGGTTTGGAAAATCTTTATATTCACATTGATCAGATATCTTTCCATCAGTTAATTTGTTATATTAACATTGTTATTTTACATTTTCCGTTATGCAGCCATGTTACCCGTGTAGTTGCATACAACGGCATACCACAGCTTCAGTAAAATCCACAAAATTAGATTGGTAGCAAGTGTTATATACTATAAGTGACTTTAGTCTAATTCATGTGGCCCTATTTTTTATGGTGGCCCTTCAAAATTAGATTACCTCAATCATAATAACCACATCAGGTGTTGAGAAACTACGAGACAATCAGACCACACTCGATTAAGGTAAGAAGTGTAGATTTTTTTGCCGGACTCATTTTTAGTATATTGTTGGAATGCAACATGATTCCCAGTAATTAACGTAAAATCATCAACTACTGGTTTACGTTCTTGTGTTTGTACCTTTCCTAAGGAGTCAAAACAGTTTGATATCAATGCCCTTTGTGATTGCAGGATCTTTTCCAGCTATTGGAAACAATCAATGAAGGTGTGTGTTTGAAAGACCTTTCCAGCTGCCCTGAAACCATTTGTTTCAGTGTAGTTCGGCGATCCTGTTCACTAGATACCGGTAAATTGCTGAGAATCAATGAGTTAGCCTTATTTATTTAGATGAAACATGGGTATTATTGTAGTTTTTGCTTCGGTGTTGTGAATATTGCAGTTTAATGATAGAGCAACCATAGTTTATGGGATTTTTTAATAATGAATAAAATGTGATTTTCGTAATATCTAAATTTTCTGATAATTTTATTTCAGAAAAATCCTACATGAAGTTGATCTTCTGATAGCCACCTGGTGTTCCCAAGATGGATGACGAAAAATCTAGGAAGACAAGGCCAACCGCTGCATCACCGAACAATGGCAGTACCAACCTCTAATCTACCAGACGATTACTGGGGTCAATACCGTATGGTCCTGCTGATTTCAGCATCACTATCTTTTTTATTATCTTGGGGGGGGGGGGGGGGGGGCGAGGGGAGGGTGGGGGTCGAGTCGGTTGGGCGAAGTGGATGTGAGACCTGTTGCAGTCTCATGGCACGTCTTGGTGTGGATCAATATCCTACGGAGATCAAAATAAGCATCCGTGTTGCCATGTCCGCTTCTATGTTTTATTCCCGTTGAGGATGGTTGTCATGGGTGCTTGGGGTTTGTCGATAGCATAATCTAGATACCCATTAAGTGTATGGCTCTTGATATTAACCGATTATTTGTTAAGTTTCATAGTTATGATCAAATATCCAGTTTGTCATGAAAATTATCTTAGACAATTTCTTTGACATGCCCGAAATGTTTTCAACTTATCTCTACTTGTTTTGGATACTGTTTCTTTTTAGTTGCAATTCGCGGCAAGGTGGAACCTATTCAGATTGCAAATGCCATGCGCTGATGGTGTTCAGGATAATACAAACACTTACATTACAAATGCAGGACCTACCTCAGCCGGGGACCACCATTGTTCAATATGCTACACAGTCAAAGTGATACGAATACCAACGTTTTTTGTTGTTCCAGGCAGCCCAGATCGTTGTTTCAAGGTCTGAGAATTGTAATTTATTTGTGGCAAGATGACATTAAAGTGGTGTTCTTAAGAAAAACCTAGTTTAGAAAAAATAACAAACAACTCAGAATTTTGTTCAGAGAATCTGCTCGTCTTAAAAGACTAATTTAGATCTGAGTCCTCTAAGTCTAGCTTGGTGTGATATAACCACAATATTATGGAATGGTGCCTTCAATAGATAAGTCAGCCCGTTCGGAAAGGATATTTGAAGTGGGGATTATAATCATAGAGAGAGATGCACAAGGAAACGTTGTCCTTCACCATTGATTCATAGCCGATTATCAAGCACATTAATGCCACTCAATTGTTTCAATTCAGATTCCAACAAATCCTTACACATTCCATCACTCATCTTCACACCAAAGGCTACAAACACATAATGGCCAATTGTCTTCCACCAACACATTTTTGAATGTCAGATAACTTTAGTACCCAAAAGAAACCCCAAATGGTTAAGAGGAAAAACGGCAAAATCTACAGACAGTATCTGAAGGTACACAAAATGTTGGAGAAACTCAGCGTGTGCGCAGCATCTATGGAGCGAGGAAATAGGCAACTTTCGGCTGAAACCCTTCTGTCAGACTCCTTTCGTTTTCTTTTCGTTCAGAGAGTTGCTGCTTCATCCGCGCTGAGATTCCCAGCATTTTTGTGTACTCGCTTTTCCAGCATCTGCATTCCTCCTTCTTAAACACAAGACCGTATCTGAAGTCTAGATTAGTGCCCGGTTTGTCGTAGTTTGCCAACAGCACTGGACAGCAGAAAATGTCTTGACGTTACAAATATTTTTCTGTAAAGCTAATAATACTTTTAAAACTATTGGATTGTTTTAAAGTATATACCCATTTACCAAATGCTGTTACCACGGAGGGCATATATTCCCTTACTTATTTTGACCGGTGGTGCTTCTCAGACACATCTGATGACTTTTAATTGTCTTTAAATCATAGTTATACAGCATAGAAATGTGGTGTCATGCACCCTAATATTTATGTGAGGTCATCCACTACCGTATATGAACCAATCTTATTTTCCGGGTCTCAACCCTAGTAAGCTTTCCATCGGGGTTGCTTCCTCGTGCTCTCTCAATAGTAATTTTGGAGAAACGAAACACAAGGAAATGTATATGCGTTATCTTGGGGTAAAACACAAAGTGCTGGAGTACTCAGCAGGGCTGAAGGATCTCCGGAGAACATGAACCACGCGATGTTTCAGGTCGGTACCCTAAAGAGTCTGAATAGGGATCTTGACACTGTAAATCTACCAAGGTTTGCGAATATCGCCCTCCCAAAGATCCTCAGCAATCAATTCCGTCACCCGGAAGTTTTTTTCACAAATTCCCTCTAAATTTCCTGCTCCTTAACTAATCCCTGTTGATCATGGAACACCGTTTTCTCAGGAGAAGATTTCCATTGCCTTCCTCCCATAATACTTCAATTGTATCTTCCCTTGAGACAATATACGACCAATCTAATTCTTATCAAAACTGAAATCTCCTTTCCAGGCACATTGTAAATCGCTGTCGTCATCTCCGCACTATCAAATCCTTCAGGTAATGTCTGATCAAACTATGTCCCCACTCTTCTAACGTCCATTCAAAATGCTAGTCCGTGTAGTTATGTCGCTATGGAGCTTGGTCCTTGGTCACCTCATCCCTAGCTGAGTAAGGTGCATTCCTCAGGTGGTGCCCAATTTGTGTGCGTGTGGGCCAATATCCCTCTAAGCCTTTTCCCTATATCATTAACTTGTTCCAAATGTCATTTAAATATTTAATCTACCCCCTCTATCTACACTACTCTGTAGTCCCCCTTAAAATCTATGCGCTCTATATTAAGACACCCCAGAGGTCATCACAAACTCTGGCTATCTGCGTTATCTATGCCTCTCAAATTTTATATACCTCCATTAGTCACCTACATTGGCGGCTGAGGGGAGACTGATAGAATATATAAAAAATATGGAGACAAGATCGGGTAGACAGTGTGACAACATATCTAAACTAGAGGCTAAAGCCTTATTTAAGAGGTGCAAATTTTTAAAGGAGATGTGCGTGGGCAACGTTTTATTAAGCAGAGAGGCGTCGTGGAATGTGCTGCCAGGTCTTGCTGTCGCAGATATTATGATGGCATTAAGAGGCTTCTAGATGACACATGACATTTGTATTGGAGGGATATGTATCCTTGATAAGATAGATGATCTTAGCTTATCTGGGATCATGTTTGCCACACCAGACATGTGGTCTGTTCCGCTGCTGTCCTTTTCCATGTTCTATCAACACTGCTAACCCAAAGATAACTGTCTTCACTATGATATACTATCGTCTCTCTCTTCATGCTGATAACTTGCTAACCCAAACATCTTACTTCTGCATATTAATAATGCTTATATATAACAAACAGCAAGGGTGTGCATACTTATTGTCCGTGATACCCACTGGCTTAAGACTAGCCAATGGCAACATTAAAAATCCTACAGCAAAATCACTTTGTCTTTTCATAACCAATCCAATTGTTATTTAATTAACAAATTCTGTCTCCTACTTTCATAATTGGGGATCTTGTCAGTGTATCACCGCATCCCACAATTAACATTGCTATCTTGGATAAAACCTAATTACCTCGAAAACTGCAGCTCTACACTCGAAATCGTGTCACTTTAAAAATTCCATCCAATGGAACATTCATCCGATACACAGGGCGGTTGATCCAATCCCACAAGTGACGTGAATCAGCAACACACAGTGTGATCATTACTGACTAATTGGTCACGGACTGATGAACCTACTGTATTGCCGAATCTTACAATCTGATAGGAGATTCACATACGTAGATTCGAAACAACACGTTCCAGGTAAATCTGAGTTCTTGAGAATTGTAAGGGATGCAGAGATAATAGTAGCTGCCTAAATACGCCAGTAACCGAGGTCCACCCATAGCGGTACCTAACCTCAATGCAGGACTAAAAGCAAGCCACTATCCATGTCAGGCAATTAGGGAATATCGCGTACAATCGACCGAAGCAGCGCGACACTCCACGAGTGGCATCCAACAGATAAGGTTCTCGTCTCGTGGGGAGGTGTGACACGAAGTGGGTGATATAGTGCGTGGGAAGACGCGGCCATTACAACTTGCACCAAACATCATACCCAGGGCATCATAAGTGGGAAGGAAATAGCCTTGCTCATTAGTCAGACAACGGAAGCCGAGACCGCAAAAGCGCTGAGACGGGTCAATAAAAGCTGCAGATATCGTGCAAATGTGGAACCATTCCCAGGAGAGACGTTAGGCCCCGCGTATAACACAAAACTAATATAAAGAGTTACAGACGCCCCGCGAACCGACACTGGCAGCGACCCGGGGAAGGCACACAGGGTTGGGAACAAAAAAAACAGACGCCGAGCGAAATACAAACAAAGAGCGCGCAAACGAAATAAGGCAAAAACGCGGCGCGAGGGTGGCCATACAATGTTTCGGGGTAAATTGACGCAAATGCAGCTGTGGAATTATGCGTTCAGGGCGAAACTATTTTTTTTATTCTTCCTAGAAGGATCCAATCGAACCGTTGCCCACATGCCCTTTTGGATTTTTGATTCTAACATTCCTCCTGCTAATTATGACTAGCTTTTTTTTTTTAAACATAGAGAATTTGTTTTTTTTTTGTCGTACATACTTCCTTAAATTAATGCATTTGTTTCAAAACAGCATAGTGTGCTTCTTGGTGACACGACATACACCATAAAACCACACAGATCCAGACGTGTCAACAGTTTAATCTCGTGTGACGTCAGATGGGAACAGCACAATAGTAAAGAGATCAGATCTTTATATTAAATGGGAAGGTGATCTGCTGAAGACAATCACACACAAAACACAAACCCCACTAGGTGTTGAGTCTCGTGCACTACTACAACTTATATTTTTTGCCTATAAGTGACGGACAAGGAAATAACCACACCTGTGAATCTCTATTAACAGTCACGGTGATGGCACATATGCAAACACATATCGTGGTTGGTACCCTCACAAGGAACGTACTAGGGAAAAACAACAACCAACAAAAAAAAACCCCGTGTGATAACGAAAATCACACGAAGAAGATTAGATGGGAACGCTCGAACTGCGACAAAACAGGCGCTGGTTACAACGGGAACGACAGACAGTAGAAAAAGGAAAAAACAAAGAAATAGAACAGATCGAGAGTGGCAATGCAATCTAAAGCCTTACAGTTTCAACATGTACTGACGTATACAATAACCGTTTTGGGTTAACCCTCTTAGGGGCAGCGAAATGTGGGAAGCACAGAAAGAACTGCACACGAGAAGAGACGGGCTCTTTGTAATAATTGGTGACAGCAGAGCAAAAACTGCAAGATGGGTAAAATACGTGTTCCATTTTGGAGCCTTATTCTTGTCAAGACTTTCCGTGATAAATTTGATCTGTATCGGGGCGTAGATGAGTCGATGGCCTGTCCCACTTAGCCCTGCAAGACGAGCATCGCAACATGTCGCGGGTGGTTGCCCATGGTGTGAGGAGTTCCCGATTCTGGAACTATCGCGCCCCATTCTGGTTGGAGTCGCGCTCCAGTTGAATTCGTCTGCATAGCCATCAAAAGAGGGATGTAGATCAACGACAGAAATGAAATAACAATAAGCGTGACTCAAGTGCTGCCACACGTGTGCACATGTCACAAGAACCGAGCACTCATCGAGAGAGATCCGTAGCACAGGCGATCGAAGTCACGGTGTGGATCGCCATGGACAGTCGCCTAATGAGTTGCATCGCAAAACTGAATAGGAGTCGAGGATTTCCCCGCATAGGTTGTAAGCCGGTTGCTGACTGGTGAATTTCATGCATTGGGGAAAATAGGTAAGTATCGTTGTCAGAGACCAAGTGGCATACCGACGTTGTTTATGTCCGCTGAGCTTCACAGCGTGTATCTCTGGCTTCTTAAAGTCGTCTCCGGCTCCTTCCCTCACCCTTCCCTCCCCCCCCCCCCCCCCCCTTCACGGACTTACCGTATACTTGCTGAGGAGACTCTTTTGACAGCGCCAACCTTCCCTGTTCATCGCGGTGTGTGTCGGTATCACCTTGGCTTTGCCCCATTGTGAATCTTTAGACATCGCCCCCCCCCCGCTTTTAGAATTCCACCAGGGAATTTGCCGTCCACTGTCCTTTAATGGGCAAGTGATTCCACAAATTCACAACGGTCTGGGTGAAAACGTTTTTTTCTTCTCTCAGTTTTAATGGCCGCCCCTTATCTGGCTGTTTCCCCTGGTTCGGGACTCCTCTAACATGGGAACATTTTTCCTGGATCTAGCGTTGCACAGATAAATGCCTTTTCTAATGAAGTGTATAGTTGTTTCCTATACAATTCCCCCTGCGATCTTCGTAGAATTCCGTGAATTCAACCCCGGTCCTTTTCCATCTGTCTCTCAGGAACAGTCCCGCTATCCCGGGTATGTCCACCGGGTCGTGCACCTACTCGGCCTCCCTCCAACAGCAAGGTGATGTCCCTTCCTCAATTATGAGACAAAACTGTAAACCCAATACTCCGAAATTTGGTCTCACAGTGTACCCTGCAAAACTACAGAAGGTACTCCTTACTCCTATACTCAACTCCTCTCGCTATAGAGGCCCATATCCATTAGCTTTCTTCGCTACCTGCTGACCTGCATGTTTACTTTCAGTGACTGATGTAACAAGGATACCCAGGTCCTCATTGCACTTTTCCTTTTTCCTAAATCTGAAACCATTGCGATAATACACTGCCTCCTTGTTCTTTGCCAGCCAAAATGGATAACCTCAAATTTATCTACATATATACTGCATTCTGCCCACTCACTCAACCTGTCCAAGTAACCCCCTTGCAAGCCTCCTAGCATCAGCTTCCGGCAGGTTTTGACACTGCCACTCCCTTTTGTGTCCTCTGCAAATGTGCCCTTGTTACTTTTAATTAGTTGGGGAACCCCAGTCCCGTTTATATAAAGGGGGAGTGGGTCAAGATCTGTCAAAATTCCACTGAGCGTGCATGATTTCTGAAGATCTCTCCTGGTCTGGAACCCTGATGCAATTATTAAGAAAGCACATCAGCGATGCTACTTCCTGATGAAGATTACGGATGAGTCGGTCTGTTTTAGTCCCGCAAGGAGGACTCTCTCTAATCTTCGACCGATTGCCCAATAGAGGCACAATAGAGAGAGGTGGGAATAGACCTGTCATGAGGTGAAGGGTACATAAACCGAAATATAGACCTGCAAAGCTCCAGCGTTTAGGAGAATAACATAATTTCCCACACAGCCATCAAGCGATTCCACTCAACTGAGATACAAACTCTGACATTAGTCAGAGACCATTCAAAACTGATATTATTACTCACTCATGTGGTCATACAATAACTTATAATAATGGTATATGGACACACTGATGTATTCAGGCCTACTATATTCTTTTGTGCATGAAGCCAAAGCAAGATGTCCATGTCCTATCTGCGCACACATGACAATACCATTTGCTTGAATTCTTAACTCATTAATATATATTGTAAATAGTTTGCTTGCCCAGCACCGAGCCCTATGGCCTACTCCACTCTCCACTGCCTGCCATTACTGACAGGTACCCTACTCTGTTTCCGGCTGTCAAACATTCCCTATCCCTGTCAAATCCTACCACCTCTACCATGTGCTCTAATTTTGCCCACATATTGCCTGTGTGGGAACCATTATCAAAGGCCTTTCTGAACAGTTCAGATACCACTACATCCATTGACTCTCCTTCATCCCATTTAGCCTGTCACAACCTCAAAAAATTCCAGAAGATTAGTCAAGCTGGATTTCCCTTCATAAATCCTGCATGCGACTTGGACCAATCATTTTACTGCTAGCCAAATGCCCCTTCTTTATTACCTCTTTAATAATTGACTCCATCATCTCCCCACCACCCGCATGTCAGGCTTAACTGTGCTAATAATCCCACATTTTCCCGCTTGCTCCTTTCTTGAAAAGTGGGGTAACATTAGCTACCCTCCAATCTACAGGAATTATCCTGAATCTATAGAACAACATTGGGAAATGAGGACCATGTGTCCCCCGATTTCTGAGAGCCCCACCTCCTTTGAGTACCCCTGGGATTCAGTCCCATCAGGTCCCGGGTATTTACAATCCTTCTAGTCCCATTAGGCCCTACCACATACCATTTCTCGCCTAATGCAAATTTATTTCACTTCCTCGTCTCTCACTAGATCCTCTGTCCGCTAGTACTCTGGTAGATTTTTTTGTGTCTTCCTTAGTGAAGACAGAACCAAAGTACCCTGTTCAACTCTTCAGTCCGTTTTGCCTTGTTCCCCAAAGTAATTTCCACCTGTTTCTGCCTTCAGGGACCCACATTGTGTCTTTAATAATCTTTTGCTCTTACCATATCTAGAAACGTTTTTTACTATTACTTCTTTATAGTTTGGCGAGCTTACCTTCATACTTCATCTTTGTCACCACCGTATTGCCTTTTTGTTACCTTCTGTTGTCCTTTGAAAGTTCCCAATCCTCTGGCTTTCCCGCTGCTCTTTTGCTATGTTATAACCCCTTTTGATTTAGTTTTATACCCGTCCCTAACTTACCATTGATCAGCCACGCGTGCTCTTCTTACGCCCTTACGAATCTTTCTTCCTCTTTGAACTAAAGGATCCGGCATCTTCGGATTATGCCCAGCAATTTTTGCCATTGCTGTTCCACCGTCATTCCCCCTCGGCTGCTTTTTCCAGTTTACCTTGGCGCAGCGCCTTTCTCATGGCCTTAATATTCCCTTATGGTTTCAACGCTGCAACCGACACTTCCGATTTAACCTTCTCCCTCTCAACATAAAAGATTAAAACCCATATCAGAGGATGATCACTACCTCCTAGCGGTTCCTTTGTCTTGAGTTTCCCTTATTTAAATCAGGTTGATTAGACCAAACACTAACATCACAGAAGATTTGCCTTCGCTCGGGTAGGTGGCTACAAATACAAGCTGCTCTACGCACCATCCATCTCTACAAACGCCTTTTCTTGCGGTCCAGAACCAACTGATTTTCCCAGTCTAACTGCATATTGAAATCTCCCATAACCACAGTGGCATGCCTTTGTTACATGCCAATTTTAACTCCTCTGCAAAACTTGCACCCGATATCCAGGCTCACTGTTTGGGGGGCCTGTAGGTAACTCCCATTAGGGTCTTCTTACCTTTACAATTCCTCAATTCTATCCCCAGCGACTATATTATATATTTATATTACATATTTACAGTACATACCATCATATATTTATATTATATTTACATAAACCACAGACTATAATTTATATGCGTTAGCAATTAGTTAAGTTACATATTGAGTTTTATTTGCACTGCAATATATATGTTGCTTAAGTGAAGTGGCAAGTTTTGGTGTGGTTATTTTTTGTTCCGCTTGCCTTGGAAGTGTCTGTGGCACTTTGTTTATGGTGCAGCAAAATTGGAACTTCATTTTCTACCTTACAATTGTATTTATAGAATTCCTATATTGTGTTATTTTCCTTTTGTCAATATACTTGATTTTGTACTCGCGATGTGGGTTTCATAAAAGATGGTGCTACATTGAAATGGTACAAAAAGTGGTTATTGTAGAGACGTTTATTACTTTACAGTGTTCTGTGTTGGGGGTCTGGCACACCCTTTTCTTCTCCCACCTTCCTGCTGTCTTGGAGAACCTGGTTGACGACTCATCCGTCTGTGGCACATGACACGCTGCAACTGTGTTTAAATTTATATCCCTAACCCCACTGAAATTGCCAACTGTTACCTTAAACCTATGCTCACTGGTTTTTTAGCGGGTAGGGGGGGGGGAGGGGGGGGTTCCTTTTACCACTCTATCCAGACTTAGTACTTTTTTTAATACCTCTTTTAGACTCTCCCTCACCCCTTCCATCCTCTCGCGGTCTCCTCTGCCCTGCGTTATCCCTGAGGACACACACCCAACCGATCTAGTCTATACTACGAAGCCGTTCCAGCCCTGCCGTAACTAGTGAACTTTCCTCTGCACCCTCTCCCAAAGATCATTTGTCCCTCTGCACCCTCCTCAGATCATATCTACTTCTACTGATGACTATGTGACAGTGGCCCCAACTGTAGCCTAAATCAATATTTTGTCAACTTGCATCATAACCTCCTCTTCTCATATCCATCTTGAGTAATAAAAGCAATATCCTACATTTCTCCACCACTGGCTGTACGTTGTACTGCGGTGTTTCATGATTCTGGGCTAATGGACGACCCAAATTCCCTCTGTTCATCCTTGCTACATAGCGGCCCTTCCATTAATTGGCCATCTCGCTACCCTTATTAGTCTACTCATAAAGCTTCATCCTGCAATATTCATCCGTATTACATTCGATATTTGCGACATGCATTGCCCATCTTACCAAATAAACTCCATATTATTGTCCTGTGGCTTGAATCTCCCTTTTTCACCAGCAACAAACATCACATTTCTTATCATTCTGTTGAACCTGCAAGTCATATACATCCTGTGCACTTGATGTGCAGTTCTATGGACTTAAGATGCAGATAATAGCTATAGGATCAACTATCGTTTTTTGGTCGTAAATGTCAGCACCTTTACATAATTTTGGCATTTTTAGTGCCTCCTGAATGGTAGCACAGAGTTGTACCTATAGCATATATTTTTAGGCATGCCTGGCAGCCTGTCGCCTGAACGTGACCTCAATGTGTAGGAAGGACTGCAGATGCTAGGTTACACTGGGAATCAAGATAGACACAACTTGCTGGAGCAACCAGTTGGGACAGGCCAGCATCTCTGGATTGATTAAATGGGTGACGGTTCGGTTCTGAACCAATCTGCTTACTGTTTTGTTTTTTTTTTTGCCTCACGCATGACGTTTGTTCAATAAAAATATGCCCTTTTGCTTATGACTTAAGACCATCTTTTGTTCCAACGTGGTAATTTTCTCACTCTGCTCTGCCTTTTTACTTCATTTGACCTGTGTCTGCCAGTGATCAACTCATCTATCCATTACTCCTTTCTATCATGATTTCCAATTGCGCGGGGGCCATGCGTCACAATTTTTCCATCCTCTCTCTGCATGGTAGTCACGATCTGAAGAACACACCACATATACACGGGAGCATCCAGAGTGCAATAGCTGATTGTATGCATAGTTGGGCTTTGGTGGAGGATTCACTGGTTTTTGTTTCTGAGAATTGTTTTCAGATTGGAAGGCCTGTGACCAGTTAGTGTGCTGTGGGGAAATATGTTCTGGATCCACTGTTGTTTGGCAATCTGTAGTAATGATTTGGCAGAGAATATATGTGGCATGATTAGTATATTAAGGATGGACATCGAGGAATTGTGGGTGGACAATGAAGAGGCTGTCCTAAGATTACAAATACAAATTTGAATTTTATTAGTGCAAGTGCAATGTGATGCATTTTGGGAAGTTCCACCTGGCTGTATTTCCCAGTAACTGTAGGGCACTGGGGGGGGATAGGGGGTCTGGACCAGTGAGACAGGTCCTTGAAGTCGCCATGCCAATGCTGGCTACAAGTTGGTAAAGAAACATCTGGCATTTTTTGCCTATATTGATGGGGGCATTGAGTTCGAAGCGTTGAGAAATCCGTCTTAACTGTAGAGAATGTTGGTGAGTACTGCACTGGAAGTTCTTGGTCACCATGTGGAAGGATGAGATTAAGTTGGACGGGAGAGGGTGCCACAAGATGTTCACTGTATGTTGCAGAAGTGATGACGGGGTGATTTTTCAAGGAGAGACTGTATAGGTGAAGTCTGTTTCCTTTAGAGCAAAGGACACATGACTCCTGTACTCTTGACACCTTTCCTGTCCACCCAACGTTCAATGTAGATTCCAACTTTGCCGGGTCCACCCCTATACCCTACATTTGATCACTTGTGGGAGATTACCCTCTATCATAGAAGGGCACCCTTCCTGGCAAACCGGCGGTCCTGTTTGATCTGACAGCATCTGGGGAGAAAATGTGTTTACAGTGTTGTACAATCCCGGACAGTAAATGGTACAGTAGCCTTTCAGACTCTTGACCTGAAGCCTCTCTGAAAACTCGATCATTCATGTTCATTACTAGAAATGTTATCAGAAGCAAGAAACGCAGTCATGTCAGTTGAAATGGCAACGAAGGTGAAAGAAGGGCTGTAATCCAGAGTGCCCAAGCTAGAACATTGATAGATATGTGGAATATAGGTGTTTTAAATTACCACCGGAGGGGAGGGTCTATTAACACAACAGTGTGGGAACAACTGCTCCCATGATTGAGCAACGCACTTCTCAAAACAATCTACCTCAGCAATTCTCAACCTGTGAGGCACACCTTTGGAAGGTTGCATGCAATTCAATTTGTAAAATTTGTGATAATGCGGCTGCAATACTATTGAAAAAAACCCACATTTGCAAAAAAGCAAAAGAAGGTTCCAACATATAGAATTCTCCAAGCTCGCAGAGTTATACATTTTGTTCACTATAATCCACAAATAGAGTCAATTATTTTACAAGGATATAACATCAATTCGTCACACCTCACCATGTCTATATAGGGCCTGAAAAGCCGCAACGCTGTAGAACACAGTTCTGGCCATCAAGATTATTCAGATAGCCACAAAACAGGTAATCGGGCATCGAGGCAATACCATGCGATGTTTGTCGCGGACTTGATCAATGTGAGATCCTCGTTGTTTGTCCAATTTTCCTTGGCAGTTCCGGACGGACAAATGGGCGTTTATTTTCGCGGAACTCCGTATCGACCTACAAAAAAACACACGGGTCCCTGTGCTGTCGCTGGACACCAAACAGAGTGCACAATGTTCTCTGTACTAAGAAAGGGCAGTTGAACATGAAGTTTTAACGACTCCTCGTTTTATTTTAACCCTGCTTCCCCAACATCAGGAATGGCCATACCTATAGTCCCCAGGCAATGGACCATAACGCCGACATGCGTAAACATGCAAAAGTCTTGTGGTCTCGTGTAACAATGGGGGGGCCCTGAATACTATTATAGTGTGCGGGTAGCAATCCGCACGGATTCTCGCGGCGCTCTGCTGACATCTACAGTCGCATGCTGAGCTCGCGGACACGCTTGAATGACAAGGAAGCGCGCCTAAAGTACTTGTCAAAGGTTCAAGCTGCGCAGTATACCGCAACTATGCATAAGGAACTAAATCTAGACCCGTGCGCATGCTGTCCAAAATCGAGTAGGGCAGATGACACGGTAGAAGAGTAAATGTGATTCCGTAGCACCTGCGCTCTGAGTGGTCAATTGTGTGGTTGTACGCCACATGCACTTTTCGTGGTCAGACTCCACCACTCGGGTCACTTAGAGAAAAAGTGAACACACGGGCCTTGGAAGGACAAGGTTATTAGGTATTCGCACAGAATCTGGTCTATATTCATGAGTTGCCTGTCCTGGCGATAGTGTTCGTAGGCCAAATGTAATCATGGGTCAACGGTGCAACCACGCTGTCACGGCTGTCACGAGTCATCTAAACAATTCCAGTGGCCCCCATTGACACAAGGTGAAGGTATGGAGCGAAAACAGTATACTGAAAGTGTCATATAACAAAGCATGACATCAAACACAAAAAGAAGGTTGGACATGGAAGGATACAGCCGAATCACAAGCTGAAGAAAGTGGAAACGTATTGCGTGGAAAAAATCTGAAACAAAAAAAACCCTATCACCATAAAAGTGGAAAAAAAGGCAGTAAAACACGAAGAAAATCAAAGAGTCAAGTATTAAGGGAGAAAGCAAACAGAAACGTAATGACCGCGGATCGTACTAAATAAGAAGAACGAGGTATCGGGTGAAAAAAACGGAGAATTAGGACTAGAGTAGAGAGAATTAGTATGAGGCTCGGCCCTGATCTTTTGGACAATCCAAACCTTAAGTGAGCCAAAACTCTGAGACGAATACCGAAACCAGTCGAAAAGGCGGGGGAAGTACTACAAGGTGACGTCCAAACATCCTTGTAGTAGCTCAGTAGCCGCACGGACGCTCGCGAATATGCAAAACAGTTCTAATCATTCTGTTGTCTATGTTAGCTTTTCAGACCGTATTTTTTTTGCTTTCACCAAAGGATAGTCACCATGCTAGATAGAATACTCGGTGTAAAGAGAAGGAAGGGGCTGATTCCTGGGGTGCATGCGAGTAGCTGCTTTACAAAAAAAATCCTCAGATGCTGCAGGAGTGTGTAATGACTGCGGAGGTTCCTGAAAAATGACGGCGTAATCAAAAGGTTTCTCAAGACGGGTAACGAGAGAGCTAGCACTGTAAGTTATAACAGCAGCTGTTGAATGTAAGTGAAACGGTATAGCCAAATAACTGGAACCAGTTCCGGGGAAAGCGAATCTCATCAAATCACAAATCACGATATATACGCTCACTACCCTGGGGTGTTACTTGAGGTAACAAGTAATCGATGTTAATAATGCGAGTGCAGTTGGACGAGAAAGGCTCTACTAATTCTCATGACAGGAACCTGCTCCATATAGGTAACAGGCAAGAGGGGAATCAAGGGGCAAAGTGGTCAATTAGTAGGGTCCAAAATAATAAAAAATATAAAACAGTGAAAGTAACAGTGTAGACGGTCGGTGTTGGTTTCCCCATTTTTGGTTATGCCTGTCAGAGTAATGTGATTATGGAGGTTCTTTGTACGAATTTTGGTTGTTTTTATAAAACATGTTTATTTAATGCATGCTTAATGTAGGTTACATGATAGGGGTTTATGATTTATGCCCAAACATTAGCTCTGGTAAGAAGACTCTGGAGCCTGCAGATGACTCAGCATGGGTCGGGGATTAAAGGGCCAAAATCATGAATGGAATTCAAGCTATAGGCAGTGGGGAACCATACCATAATGGGGCATGCAATGATAGTCTAATACGATAGAATTTGTGAGTGCAGTGGGATAACGCAAGATCTTGTCAGTACATTGTAGTTAGGACGGTAAGGGGTCAGGACGGGTCATTATGGCTTTTAACAAACAAACTGACTACTAAAAAAGGCGTACCAAAGGCATTCAAGAGCGGAGAGGTTACAAGAATTAGAAGAAAAAAAATATTGGGGGGGGGGATCAGTTAGTGAAAATGATACGAGCTAGGTGGAAAGATTGATCGAAAGCAGATTGTTTACTGTGTGATAGAGGGACGCTGAGTGGATTCATGCGGTGACCTTAAGATAAAAATATCGCCATCATTATTAGGTTAAAAAAAGGGATGCAGGTCCTATAGACAAGATGAATTTATGCGCGAGTTGGAGGAGGATAAACTTAAAAGGAGGACCTCAAATAGCAATAAGCTCGTGGATTACTACCATTACCCCGGCTACTACTCCTGAGTAGAAATAGGAAGGTGACTATTGCAGATTGCCTACATGGCTTGAAATAAGTCGGTGCAAGGAGGGAGGGATTCAAAATTTTGTGTAGGGGCATTCGAACCAGTGTCTGGGGGGAGGGGGGGACCAGTAAAACACAGGACGGTTTGCACCCTGGGCTGGAATGGAAAACCAATTGTACTTTGGGGGTAGGGCAAAGACTAGTATTAAACTCAACATGTAAGAGCAGCAAGCAGAGATAGAGTAGAGAGCGACGACGACAAGTAGAGAGTAGTGAGGCTAAACGTAGTATCAGGATGAAAAGGGCAGTGTTAAGAGTCAGACGCCAGCGTAGATTAAGAGGGCAAGCCATCATGTGTTATACCAGTGTGTAGTTATGGTCTTATAAGTTAGGGCGACCGCAGTGTTTGTTACTGTCGTGGGGAGGCATGTAAAACTCTGGGCAGGGGGAGGGTATAAGAGCAGAGCGGCAGGGGGTGTAAAATTCAGGATGAAGCATTAATTGTAGCAATGTGGAAAGGAAAAAAGGACAGGCAGACAAAACCAGGGCAAAAATCAAAAAGGCCACTGTTTCAACATAATTTGTAAAATGGGAGGGTATACAGGCCTGTAAAACTAGAGCGATGAAGGCTCTTCGTGTCTAAAGTTCAAGGAGCTACTCGTAATAAGGTGGATGAGGTGACCGTTGCAGATAGCCATTACAGTTTAAGGATTACAGTTGGGATCACGGAGGGACCAGGGCTCCAGGGTGGCACCAAGGCTGGGAGCGTGACCATCCAGGGATATTCAATAGCCAGGAGGGATAGAGAGAGAACGGAAAAAGGAGTGGGGTGCCGTTGCTGCTGGTTAGAGAGGTGATTAACGCAATGGAAAGGAAAGAACATTAGTTTGGGGATGTGGAATCGGTATGGGTAGAGCGAGTGAAATCCACTAAGGGGCAGAAACGCTGGGGTATGTTGTGTGACAGGCCACCTTATAGTAGTTAGTGAAGTTGGAGACGGTATCTATCAAACAGGAAATTAGAAATGCGTTGTTGTGACAACGTCTGCTAGACAACGAGTTTATAATGGGTGACTTCAATCTACATATTGATTGGAGGGAATCAAATTTGGCAGTGGGTGACGAGGAAGAGGATTTCCTTGGAATGTAATGCGAAGTATTTATCTAAATCAACAGTAGAGGAACCAACGAGAGAGCAGGCTATTCTTAGACTGGGTATGAGTAACGAGGAAGGGTTAGTTAGCAGTCTTGTTGTACGTGCCCCCTTGTGCAAGAGTGACCATGAATATGGTGGAGTTCTTCATTAGGATGGGAGAGTGACATTGGTAAGTCAGGAACAATGGTTCTTCTGAACTTAAAGAAAGGTGCTAACTTTGAGGGTATAAGACGTGAAGTGGCCAAGATTGACTGGCAAATTAAGTCTAAAAGGGTTGACGGTGGATAGGCAATGGAAGACATTTAAATACTGCATGGTGAACTACAAAAATTGTTCATCCCAGTTTGGCAATAATCAATAAATCCTTGCGGGAGGAAGGCATCGTGGAAAACAAGGCGGAATCCGGGATATAATCAAGAGGGAGGAAGGGTGGGGGCTGGGGTAGCAGGAAAAAGCGTGGGGAGGGGGGAAGGTAGTGACATCACCGAGGAACAACAAAGGGCTTAATAGTGGATCAAAGTCAAAAAGGATCGATGCGTACAAAAATTAGCCAGAAAAAAGCATGCATACCCGAGACGGGGGAGAAATGTCAGAGACCATCAGAGGAGGACAAAGGGGCTTAAGTAGAAACAGGAAAAATAGATCATCAGGCACAAGAGAAACTGGCACGGGAACAATAAAAACGGACTGCAAATTGGTTTAGTGGATCTATTGTGAAGACATAACTAAAGTAGAATAGTTAAAACAAATGTAGGGTCCCTTTGCAGTCAGTAAACAGGTGGATTGATCATGCGGGACAAGGATATGGAGGACCAATTGAATGAGACTTTACTTTGGGTTTGTTCCGTCTCTCATTTTTAAGGTAAGACATAAATAATCTCCGGAAACTAGCAGAGTGACCCGCGCGGCCAAAGGGTTGGAGGAACTGGAGTGAAATCTTTGGTTAGTCGGGAACGTGTTGTGGGGTAAATTGACTGGATTAAAGGCCGCTAAATCCCCAGGCCAGACTAGTGATCGCCATTGCCAGAGTACTTAAGTAATAGAGTCCAGACAATAGTGGATTGCCTTAGGAATAATCTTTTCAGAGCCTCTTTTTAGATTCGATAGTAGTTCCATGTCTTGATTGGTGGCTGGTCTGTCAAGCCCCGTCAAAACCCACTTTTAAGAAGGGGGGGGGTAGAGGCAAGATTAAAGGTCGGGGAATTACAGGCCCAGTAGGCTGCATTAGTGTAGGGAGGCAGTATCATGTAGTGGATGGGAGGATAAACTGACCTATTAAGAGTCAGCGGCATGTATTAAAAGATGGGACTAGCACACACATTCCTCTGCACCCCACTTTTTAAGAAAGGTGATTGATGAGAATCACTGGGGACGATCGACCAAGTCAAGTGTGGATCTCGACGAAATGGATAGAGTCATCTGACCTGATGGGACAGTCTTATGACTTTTGATCACCGGTGTGATATCATGGACCAAAGTTGAGCAGGGAGTACGAAAGTAAATATCTGACGAGACTTATAGAATTTTCGGGTTGTTAGTAGCGTGATAGGAGTTCCACGTGGATGTGGTGTATCTGGACTTCCAGATCAAGTTCTGAATAAATCTGTCCCTTCTCACCTTAACCATATGTTCTCAGGTTCTTGGTTCCCCTACTGTGGATAAAAGACTACATTCAACTATCTATTCCCCTCATGATTCATATACATAACATAAACGTGCCCCCTCATCCTCCTGTGTTCCAAGGAATAAAGTCCTAGCCTGCCCAACCCTGTTGCCTTCTAGTCCTGACAATATCCTTGTGAGTCTTCTCTGCACTCTTTCCCTGTTTAACAACATCTTCCCTGTAACAGGGTGACCAAAACTGAAGACAATACTCCAAACGTGGTCTCGCCAATGTCTTGTACAACTGTAACATCCCCATCTCATACATTTTGTCCAGAGATGCTGCCCGACCGGCTGAGTTACTCCAGCACTTTGTGTGTATCTTCTGTATTCAATATCCTGACTGATGAAGGCCAATGTGCTCAAAGCCTTATTGACCACCGTATCTACCTGTGATACCACTTTGAAGGAACTATGTAACTGCACTCCTAGACCCCCTTGCATTATAATGCTCCCTAGAGCCCTGCCATTCATTGAGGATGCTGCCCTGGTGTGACTTCTCAAAATGCAACACCTTGCATGTATCTACATTAAACTCCATTAATCATTCCTCAGCCCAATTGATCAACTGATCAAGATCATGTTGTCATTTTTGATAACCATCTTCGCATCTACGATACAACCAACTTTAGTATTATCTGCAAACTAACTAATCAAGCATTGTACATACTCATCCAAATCGTTTATATAAACCACAAAGAGAGCAAAAGGCCCAACACCGATCCCCGAGGCACACAACGTGTCACAGGCCTCCAGTATTAAAAACAACCTTCCATCTTCACCCTCTGCTTCTTTTCATGAAGCCAATTCTCTATCCAGTCAGCTAGCTCTGCCCAGATCCCATGTGGTCCAACTTTCCAGAGCAGCCTACCATTCGGAACCTTATCAAATGCTTTGCTGAGGTCTATATAGACAACATCTATGACTTTACCTTCATCAATCTTTTTGATGACTTCTTCAAAACTCAATCAAGGTACAACATTCTGGCAACTCACCCGAATCCAATTCTGATTCGTACACCTCAGCCAAGGCACCTGCAATTTATTCTATGTATGCTAGGTAAGCTTTTGGAAGGGATTCTGAGGGATAAGATACATATGCATTTGTAAAGACCGGTTGATTAGGGATAGCCACCAATGGCTTTGTGCTTGGGAGATCATGTCTTAGGAATTTGAAAATTTTGAAGAAGTAAGCAAGAAGGTCAATTTTGTACACTTACTATAGGTGACCCATTCAATAGGAGGGAAGTTAAAATCTCCCACTATTATTATCCTATTATTCTTACAACTGTCTACGATTTCCCTACACATTTGCTCTATATTTCGCTGGCAACTTGAGGACCCTTTTATACTGTCTTATGAAAGTGATCATCCTCTGCTAGTTTCATTTGGAAATGAAACTGGGAAGGTGGTGGATGTATGTCTGAGATCACCATAAGAGCAACCTAAAAGGCAGCCACAATTTGCATGCTGAGGTTTTCCTAGGTGTAGAGGTTAGAGAGACAATCTTAAAATGGGATTGTCAGATGGCAGTAGCATTTTGGGCCCCGCAATGAGGCGGGATGTGCTTGAGAGGGTCCAGAGGAGGTTTGCAATAATGAACCAGGGTTGATTGGGTAAACATATATAATGAGTATTTGACGGTTTTAGGCCTGTACACACTGGAGTTTCGATGGATGAGGGGGTATCTCATTGAAACCTACTAAATCATGAAAGGCCTAAATAGAGATGAAAATATATGAAAGGACATGAAAAGGTTATTTCCAGTAATGGGAGAGTCTTGAATTCATAGCCACAGACGACTGTGGAGGCCAAGTCTTTGGGTATTTTTAAAGCTGAGATTAGCAGGTTCTTGATTAGAAAGGGTCAAATGTTTCAGGGAGAAGGGGTTGAGAGGGAAAAATACATCAGCCATGATTAAATGGTGGAGTAGAGTTGATAGGCCGAATGGACTAATATTGCTCCTATGAATTATGAACATTAACTATTCCTGGATCCTTCTGTTCTGTAACATTCCCTAGTGCCCTACCATTTTACTATGAAGGTCCTGCCCTGGTTAGATTTCCCAAATGCAGCACCTCACACTTATCTATGTTAAGCTCCATTTGCCATTTCTCTGCTCACTTGCCCAGCTGATCAAGGTATTTCGTGATACCCTTTTCTTCACTGACTGTGGTACCATCTTCTTTAGTGTCATCAGCAAACTTACTGAACAAGCTTTGTACATTCTCATCCAAATTGTTGATATTGTAGCAGTGGACCAGCCCCCGATCCATGAAGCACACCACTAAGCATAGCCTCCTGTCTGAGAAGCGACCTTTCACTTCACCCTCAGCTTCCTACCATTAAACTAATTCTATGTCCAGTTAGCTAGCTCTCCCTGGATCCCGAACTTTCCAGAGTAGCCTCTCGTGCAGAATCTTATTAAAGACCTTGCTGAAGTCTATATAGATTACTTCATTAACCTTTGTGATGTTTAAAGAAGTAAGCAATGAAATTCATGAGGCAGGATCTCCCACTCACAAAACCATGCCAACTATCCCTAACAACCCCTGTATCCAAATGCACGTATATTGTATCACTCAAAAATCTTTCCAATAGCTTTCCTACCATAGATGTTCGGCTTACTGGTCTGTAGTTCCCAGGATTTACTTTGCAGCCCTTCTTAAATAAAGGCAGAATATTTGCATTCCTCCAGTCTGTCGTCACCTCACCCATGTCTAACGATGATGCATATATCCAAGGCTCCTACAATTTCTTCCCCAGCTCTTCCCACAATGGCCTCCCCAAGAGGTTTTCCGCGGAGGAGAAAATGAAAAACACTTTGAAGATATATAAGTTGTGTGCTCCAGGGATCTGCATTAGAATTTTAAATAGGTTGCATCAGCTATTAGACTTAGAAATGCAATAAGCAGGTATCATATTTGTAGTAGGATGTCAATGAGAATAATGCCTGTTCATAATTACCAGCTTCTTGAACTGCATGTAATCTATAATCTATTATTTTTGTTAGGTTAATATTTTTGAAGTTAATTGTTTTAACTGCTCAACCTTAGAAGTTAATTGCTATCAAAAGACATGTTCAATTTAAATACTGTTATTATTATATCTTCATGAACTAGAGGAAAAACCTGTCTCTTTGTTTCTGTGGAGCCCCATTCTCACTCATCACCCTTCCCCCCCAAAATGTATGTATTTGGAGGGGGGGTGGGGGAAGGGGGAAATAATAACAAGACATTTGATGTAGTCATACAGCACAGAAACCGGCCCTTTGGCTCAACTCGTCCTGGCTAACTAAGTTTCCCCCATCTATGCTAGTCCCTTTTGGCCACGTTGGGCTTGTATACCTTCAAACCTTTCCACTCCATGTACCTGTCCACTTGTCTTTTATATGCTGTTATAGTACCTGCCTGATCTATATACTCTGGTAGCTCATTCCATACACCCACCGCCCTCTGTGGAAATGCTCAACCCTCAATCTTTCCCCTCTCACCGAAACCTGTCGTCTGGTTCTTGATTTCCCTACCCTGGGTAATAGACACTGCATTCATCCATTCTATACCTGATTTTGTACAGATAACATAAACTTGCATGAGTTTATGTTGCTATTCATATAAAAAATGGACCTGGAGAGCACGTATCAGTCATAAAGTGTCATCGTGAGATGGAGTATTAGAATAGTTTTGTCTTGCATACCTCGTGAAAATATTTTTACTTTATCCCCCATATTCTTTTTCCCTTGAGTTGTATGACCGCCTGTATCGGGAAATATTATTCTCTGCTGTCCTATCTATTGTAATGACTGCAATAACTCCTACTTCACCATAGCTACTTTTAATAGTATTATATCCCCACTACAACTAGCTTCAAATGATTTGTTACGTTGCCACCATCAAACATGGCACTTCATTGAATTTGCTAGGTTTTCTATTGGTGTTGCTGTTTTTATTTTGGTTCTGCCTACTCAGCATTTGTAGTAAGTCACTTAAGATGCACACTGCTCTTTTCAGTCTTTGGACTTTGAATTCTTGCACATTTCACTGGTGTGCCAGCAACCAGAGTTACATTGTGGAATTGAAAAAAAAGGTTTCAGACACTAGTACTTAAGAAAGAGAAAATACACGAAACACTTGACAATAAGAACATAATAATGTTGACGGTTGCTGTTATACACTGTTGGATCAGATTAGTTGGAAATAATAAAGGGGGAAAAATGAGCATGCGGAATGTGATACCGCGTATGTGTATGATAGGAAGCTAAATAAAGTGTTATATATTAAAATTAAAAGTTTTAATTATCCAATATTTATTCTAATGTAGCTGCATCAGGAGATATGCCAACTTACCAAATCCGGACTCCAACTACCACCCTACCTCAGGGAGTCGTGATGGCAACTTCACCAGGGACATTGCATAGTCCACAACAGCTTGCAGAAGAGGCAACACGTAAACGGGAACTCAGGCTAATGAAAAACAGGTAAGATTTCAGAAATCTTTGTAAAATGATCATGTGCTGCAACTAACGAAGAGGGTGCTTTATTTAAAAACCAAATTTATTTTCAATATCCTATTTCTAATTGGTTCATATTTAGACTTTTTAATTTGGTATCAAAACCTTCTCATGCCAATTCAGTGAAGAGTTTAATTTTGCTTCAAAAGTCTATTGCCACCAAATTAAAACCTTGCCACGACATGCATTTTTTACCTTCAATAATCTTTCATCTTGATCCTGGCATATATTTCTTTCTAACAAGAGAGAATTATGATTAATTTGGTACCACCTTCAGTAGCATATGGGGCACTTATTTTGAGGGTTGCAGAGATATGCTTGTATGCATATACGATTGCTAGCTGAGGATTATTCTATTCTCCACAAATGTTCTTGTGTTGACTTCTGTGGAATCAAATGATGTTAAGGTGAATACAATTGACATCCAATATCCTCCTTTTCATTTGGTAAAATATTGATTTCTCTGCTTGACATTCCAACTTAGGGAACCAGACTATTTAGAAGAAACTGCAGTTAATTTCCTGACAATAATCTTTGAGTGAAATGTTTTTGTACTGTGGGAAAAATTCGAGTTGTGTGTTGATCACCATTTGCAACAGCCTTCAAATGCTAGTGGGGATATAATAAAAAAATTGTGCTATGTAATGAATCCTGCTTTGCAGTGATAGTGATAACTGAAAATTCCAACAAGGCTTTCTTTTTGTTGCACTATTTTAATGTACAAATGAAAATTCAGATCTGCTTAATTTTGTGAAATAAAAATGTTAATCTTTTTTGACAGTTTGTCTGTATTTCATAAAATATTAATATGACATTGATACAGTGTATTTTAGAAAAATAACTTGAGGTAAACTTGCATCAGTAGGAGTTTTATATGTGTAGATTGGGTTCTCACTTCATGTAGCAGTGTCGGATGTTTGAATCTTTCCATGTGCCTGCTACATGCAGTCTAGTGAGGGTCAGTAGCATGCCCTCCCCCTGGTATGTCCTGGTTTTGCTTTATCCTCATGCGCAGATTACTGGCTGCTGAAGGTTTTCTTTTCTCCTGCATGACTTCTTCAATGACTATGTATGGTTGTATTGATCTGTTTTGAGAGGGGTATCTTGAGCCTTTTGAGTCATTGCTGTTTGAGTATACAAGAAAAAAATATTTACCTTGCCTTCCAAGGAAATTACATGGAGCTGCTTTTAGAAACGACTCTACATTTGCTACTTTGAATATATCTCAGATTCTCCATCACGCAAGAAATACAGCTTGAACATACAGCTTGACAAATGCAAGGGGAAGATACACATCAGGCTTGCACTATTGTATATGAACAAAAGCTGGTTTAAAAGAGAAACAAAATGATTAACTTAAATCATTTGATAAAGCAAAAGGATTAGAAAATATGGCAGTGAATAGCTACTTGAAACCTACAGAATGAAATACTTCAAAAGGCAATGCATATTAAGTGGGCAAAGTACCCAAGCCTGGCGAGGTTAGGGTTCAGTTAAGATAATCAGCATCAATATGTATTTGTTCATCATCTAGCATATTTTTTTCAGCTCCAAACAGTAAGGGACACAGTATTTTATAAAAAGACATTTAAAATTCTAACTTTTTGAACATTTTTATTGTTGCAATCAACTTCCAAAATTTATGAAAGCAAACTGCTGGTGAAACTCAATGGGCCAGGTAGCTTCTGAGGTGGGAAATGGACAGGCAACATTTTGAATTGGGATCCATCTTCAGACTGATCATTCTTACCAATGGTCTCCATTTGAAACATCTTCTGTCTATTTCCAGCAGTTTGTTTTTTGCTGAAGATTCCAGCATCTATAGTCTCGTGTGTACAAAATTGATAATGTTGATTATAAATATTGGTTATTAAAATGATCTTTAGATTTTGTGTATGTTACAGTTGTATTAAGTTGATTACTTAGAGCACATTTTAACATGTAAAATGTTTACTTCAAGGCTTGCGTTATGATTGCGGCTGACATGTATTTACATTGTAAAGCCATTTAAAAAAAAAAAAACTTTTTCAGAATATTTTATATTGAAGTTCAGTCCCTAATAAGCCACTCTGCTTATCTTCTTGCTAATTTTACAGAAAAATACACAGGTAGACAATGGGAGAGACTAGTTTACATACACTAGGATTGGAAAAGTAGCATCAAACTCTTGAATGTAGTAATGCCTGAGAGTTGGGAAAGGAACTTTTTTTTGCTAAAATTGGCAATTAGATGACTAGACAAAATACTACATTTTCCTTGCATTTTAAATGTTTTACTTTAAGTTTGTGAATACATTTGAGTACATTTCACATTTTTGTGAAAGGTGCACCAAGAGGAAAACATAAATAATTCCTTTAGATTTGGTATATGGAAAATTGGTTGACAGTTTTTTGGCATTCACTTTTTGTTTGTATCTTAAATAACTGCCTGTTTGAATATTTGTTTCTTTTTTTTAAAGTCTTTGGTTAACAAGTTTGGACTGATACAAATCTCATTTTTAAAATATTTTTTTTTTACAAATTGTACTTTTTTGTTTTCATTTTCTTGCATGATTATGCACATATTTATGCATTACAAACTTAAAAAACAAAATGACGCTTCCTGGAGCAGTGATCCAAATAAATGTTTCATTCCTGTGACTAAATACTTCAAGCGAGACAGAAAATTACATCTGAATGCAACACTTCAGTTTAATATGGTGTGCCACCTATCAAAAGTCGTTCGATGGGGGTGAATCAACTGCTTTCCGTTCCTGAGATTCAGACTGGTTGGCTGCAAATAATCCCATCAATATGATTTAATGTTGGAGGGTTTTAAGGGATTCAGCAAAGCCAGCAGCTTCTGATTTGGTTGGTGCAAGCCGTAGCTCAAGGACTGGGGATCCGCAAGTGGCACTCTAAGGATGGCATTACAAAGACAAAGTATACAGAATAGTCGGTTTCTGCCCTTTTACGGCTGTCGCTATGATGTGCCTTCTGTTAATTCCAGGGAGGCTGCTCGTGAATGTCGCAAAAAGAAGAAGGAATATGTCAAGTGTCTTGAAAATCGAGTCGCTGTGCTTGAAAATCAAAACAAGACTCTTATCGAGGAGCTCAAGGCCCTAAAAGACTTGTACTGCCATAAAACAGATTAACAGCTTCAAACTGCCACTTTCATACTTTTTGAACTCTGACCCAGGCATGAGATGTTGCAGTTCCATGGAATACCAGGTGGAGTTGGGACAGGGACACTTTTGAGTATGACTTACTCCAATTTGCTTTGAATTTTAACCTAGTCTATCAGTTTGGGGGGGTGGGGAGAAATCATGACCTATAATGCTGGAATTGTTCCAGAAGCCCTGATGTTGCATAGCATATCAAGTATTTCTCGTTCCTTTTTTGCTTCTGCTGTTTGCAGGGAGGCTGCCAAAGAATGTCGACGTCGAAAAAAGGAATATGTAAAGTGTCTGGAGAGCCGTGTTGCAGTGCTGGAAACCCAAAACAAGCAGCTAATCGAGGAACTCAAAACTTTGAAAGAACTTTATTGTGATAAATCAGAGTAGTATTGGTAATGAGTCCTGACCAGTTTGATGTCTACAGCAACTTTCTTTGAAGATAAAGCCTCTGCAGCTTCAGACTGCTTTTAATTTTTTGCTTTGCAAAACTACGTAGAAAACATCGGAACCTTTAACCTGTAACATTTCTCAAAAGTTATTCACAGTAATATATTTTGTTAAGTGTTTGTTGTATAACTAAAATTTTGTGGGGAAAAAAATGAACAAAAAAATCTTTTGTAAAAACAATTAGTTAAATGTGTATATACATATACTGTACCCTGTTACAATGTAATGCAGTACTTGCTAAGTTCTATTTGTTAAGCATTTGCATTTAAGATTTTTATGTGTTGCTCATATGCTGTCCTGAAGACACATTGTAATATTATTTTTACATGCTTTTAGTGCCCTATTAAATATGAAAACAAAATAGAAAAGTATGCAAGGTAATTGAACTAAATAATTCAGAAATTTGACCTATATAAAAAGCATCTACCTGTAAAAGAGGGAATTTAGAGAGAAAAATGTTATTGATTAATTATATGTAAAGAGAGTGTTATATTCAGTAGCATCGCAAAACAAATGGAATTTATAATTAATTTCTGACTTTTATACATTTTTTTTTGTGAAATGTAGCACTGTACTGCTGTCAGTCTATGCTTATGTATTCAAGAATCAAAAATGGATTTTAATAGAACCACATTGGTTAAAAACACACACTTCTGGTTGTTACTTGAGTATTTTAAAAATGTACAACTTCAGTTGCCTTGATTCGTCAATTACCATCGGAAGAAATCATTTTGGTTCGTACAGTAACCTATCAAGAATGAAATGAATGCATTAGATTTTATCTATTTTTTTCTTTTATCTACTGGTTGAGTTTATAGCCAATAAGATGGAATTTATTTTGGTTGGTTGTGAAATGTGTTCAACAGTAAGATATATTTTTTAAAGGCCTCAAAAGATAATTTTTCAAGGTTTTTCCGCATGTAATTTTCTAGGTCGAACATAAAATATAATTTTAAATTTTAGGTATCTGCATGAAGGACTATCGTGTAAATTCATTCATCTTCATAACAATCGCATTAATTCACTCTTAAAAATTATTTTTAGGGACCATGTTTCTTGAAATTCTCAATTGAAATATTCACAATATTGCAACTTTATTTTTATTTTTCCTGTCAATAGGCAGTTCGTACTTTCAGCTACCACATAAGATAAATGATTCTTTGTATTTACTTTTTGAAATTGGTCTATCTTTTATTCACTATATTGGATTCTGTTATTCTTGAAGCAAGTAGATCAGCACTGTTACCATCTAGTTGTATTTTTAATCCTCACGATTCTGGCTATATTTTGAAGTAGCCATTGCCTTTTTTATCTGTCCCTTGGGCATAGAGATTTTCCAGTATTGAACAAGTATCAGCTCATTTCTGCTCAGCAGCTCACTCTTCTGTTTGAGAAAAACAGAGGGAATATGCAAGTGCTAATAATTTAATTAACTGTCTTATTTAGCTAAATTAAAACCTCATCCTGTTGCCAAAAGCTTAACAATAAGATATCAAATTATAAAAGCTGTGCATTTGCATTTGTCTGATTTACTATGGTGCATGCTTCATTGCGGCAGGTGAACCACTGTATTCGACAAGCAAATTCAGGCAAGGTACTTTCTTGTTTTGCCTCTCAAAGTAGTCATGATTACAATTTCATCGTTTGAGTTCCAAGATTGTGTGCATGTGAAAAAACTAAAGTTCCACTTATAAGGCCTTTCAAAATATTAGTTTTGACCATCAATCCTTCAATTATTTTGACATAAAATTATTGCCTTGGCTGTAGTTAGTAAATTTCTCTTATGATCTTTCATGCCAAGTACTGAGGAAAAATGTTTGTGGTTGTTGAAATTCACCTGAGGGGAATTAACAAAACCAGAGAAGATAAGAAGCATAATTCTTAGATCATTGATCTAAGCCGCTTATCTCTGTAATTGATGCTTTACTTGCTATTTCTGATTTTTATGTACTATATGGAACTTAATTTTCACGAAAGTAGTTATGATCTAAAATGCACTGTCTGAGTGGTGGAGCAGATTAATTTGCGACTGCAATAGAAATGGATACGTTTTTGAAATGAAGCCGAATCAGGGCTATGAGGGAAGGGCTGAAGATTGGGACTAATTGCTTAGGATTTAAGATTTGTAAAAAATGCTGTATTTTTCTATCAAACAACAAACGTGAAACTGATCTGTTGAATTTTTAAAAAAATTGAAAATATTACACTGTAATGAGCATTATTTGTGGGACATTTATTTGTTTTAAAACGCAGCACCTTTCAAACCATGACTTGCCAGCTAAAAAGGAAAAGGCCGCTTTTAAAGTATGAGAACATTTCCACCTGAAATCTAACCTCCAAACTGTAGACCATCATGACTTGGAAATATATTGCCGATCCTTCACTTTTGCTGGTCAAAATCCTGGAATTCTCCCTAAGCAGTATAGTGGGTGTACCCACTCAAGGACTGAAGCCGTTCAAGGAAGCAGCTCATCACTTTTTCTAGGGCAATGAGAGATGAACAATGAGAGATGTTAGTTCACCTGTGATGTCCACATTCCTTGAATAAATAAAAAATGATGGATATGGGGTTATTAAAGTTAACATTCCCAGTCGCCAGGTGATGGTGATACTTTGAATAATTTAGAGCATACCATTGTTTGAGATCTGTACATATCTGCATGCATGATCTACAACTAGGATAGTTTTGAGGGTAGCCCAGAAGCCAGCTCACTGTGGCCAATAACTTGTACTGCAGAAGCTTCACATGAGCACTTTGGGAGAGGCTCTGGAAGAATCCTGATGGGAATACAAAAGGCCAGAAAACATACTTACAATGTCAAGGGGCAAGAGTCCAGTGTCAACTTTCCAAAAGCCTTTGCCAGGATTTGCACAACAGCCAGTGGTCCAATAATCTGCTTTGACAGATTGCTGTGGAGTTACCTTGAGATGGTCTGACCACATTTGAGCTTTTCAAAGTTGTTCTTGCAAGTGAGCAGTTTTCCATGAGCCACCTGTACCCATTAGATTACACAAAATAGTAACAAGCAAAAAACCACAGAAAATAGTGTCCCAAGAGCACGCATGAATAGCTGATGTTAGGTTTCTGGCACAATTTAATGCAAATAATCAACTTGGATGTCTGTCATTGTGTTTGTTGTATTGTGACAGTATGGTGATATCAGCTAAGCAAGACGGATGTTGACATGGAGATGGTTTGTGATCTTATTTTTGTCATCAGTATTGCAGGCTGATCAGTTGACTAGGCAACTTGTCATGAAAGGGGCCATTTTGTTGCCTCCTTAATTTGCTCTCCCTTTCCCATCTTCTACCCTGCAGCCTCCCACAGTTCACTTGGTGTTCATGGCTAAGCTTGCATTTAAACTGATGTGCAACATATAGCGGAATAGCACAATTTCATGTCCTCTGATGAATAGTGTAGATTTCCTCTATGGATGAGGACTAGGTCAACTCCAGTGTGAGAGGACCATGTTTCTTGATATTTTCGGCACTTCTGATCTCACCCTTATCTCCTTCCTGGAAAGTACAGGGGTTGGAGTTCTCTTAGTTAGCTTTTGCCCCACCAGCCTCTGCATCCAGCACCTCATTCTTTGACATTTCTGGCGGCTACAATGTGATCGCTCCACCAATCACATCTGATTTTTGCAGGGACCACTCGCTTCTTGATTTGCTCATCCCTCCCCACCCATACCTACCCTTCCCCAGGTATTTACCATGTGACCATTTGAGCTGTAACACAAAACAGTACACCATCCAGGAATCCAAACAACTCTTTTGGGTGTGACTGATTCATCTGCATCTCCTCCAACCTCAACTATTGCTTTTGATGTTTTCAATGTAGCCCTCTCTATATTGGTGAGATGAATTGCGACTAGAAAACAGCTTGGTCAAGCACCAATGCAGCTGTGGCTGTTGTGACATATGAACAGAGTCACTTGGGGACACTGAAGTTGCAGATATTAAGTTCTTTATTCAGCAGGAGAAGCAAAAATTCTCTTTCAGACTAAGTAGAATCTCACTGAAACGTTCATTGTTTGTTTATTGCGAGCAAAGGTAACAGCTAGTGATTCAATACAATTGAATTTCAACAGCTGTAGTTGACTTCAATATGTTTGTTGGTAGACAAAAATGCTGGAGAAACTGCGGGTGAGGCAGCATCTATGGAGCGAAGGAAATAGGTGACGTTTCGGGCCGAAACACTTCTTCAGACTGATGTGAGGGTGGGGGGAGAAGAAGAAAGGAAGAGGAGCCAGTGGGCTGAGATAGGCTGAGAAGGGGAGGAGCAAATAAGGACTACCTGAAATTAGAGAAGTCAATGTTTATACCACTGGGGTGTGCAAACTGCCCAAGCGAAATATGTGGTGCTGCCCCTCCAGTTTACGGTGGTCCTCACTCTGGCTTTGGCGGAGGCTGAGATCAATATATTGGTTGGTTGGTTTATTATTATGTGTACCAAGATATAGCAAAATACTTTTTTCTGTATTATCCAGGAAAATGATGCCATCAAATCAAGCCATACATGAGTACAACAGGTAGTGCGAAAAGACAAAAGTATCTATAGTGCAGGAATAGTGTTACTGCTATAGAGAAAGTGCAGTCCAAACATTGACGAGTCACAATGAAGTAGATAGGGAATCCATCCTTATATGAAGAGAGATCCATTCAAAAATCTGGTAACAATGGGAAGAAGCTGTTCTTGAACCTTGATAGTACATACTTTCAAGCTTTTGTATATTCTGCCATTGGGTAATTAAAGAGGGTATGACTGGGGTGCGAGTGGTCCTTGATTATAAGGGCTGGTCTCCTGAGATACTGTGGTGTAGATAGAGTCGATGGGAAGAGGCTGGTTGCCAAAGCAAGCTGTCATACACCCTGGTAGGATGATTTCTATGGTGTATCTGTAGAAATTGGTTGGAGTAATTGGAGACATGCTGAACTTTTGCCTTCTGAGAAAGGAGAGGCATTCCAAAAAGAGAGTCTTCCTAACTCTTATACTCAATAAAACATGGCGTTTATGTTCACTGACCTTGAAGTGTGCTTATTACATTCGGATCAAGGCGAGGATCTGATATTGGGGACGAGGATGAATTAGTAATTGTTTAGTTCAACTTTTGAAGTAGATATCCTAAGGTCATAAGCGACAGGAGTAGAATTAGGCCATTCGGCCCATCAAGTCTACTCCGCCATTCAATCATGGATGATCTATCTCTCCCTCCTATCCCCAATTCTCCTGCCTTCTCCCCATAACCTCTGACACATGTACTAATCAAGAATCTATCTATCTGCCTTAAAAATATCCAAGAACTTGGCCTCCATAGCCTTCTGTGGCAAAGAATTCCACAGATTCACCACCCTCTGACTAAAGAAATTTCTCCTCATCTTCTTCCTAACAGAACGTCCTTTAATTAAGAAATGGCCTTTAATGAAGCAGCTGTAATTAGAAGTTTGAATTCATTCCACCCAAACGGGGAGGCGAGTGTTGCAAGTGTAACGTTCGAGGCGTGGCTAGGGCAGTTGACTCCTATGCAGATTGCTTAGGTCTGCTTGTTGAAGGAGCAACGCTCGCACGATGGAGAGTATTGTTATTGTACAGTGTTGGAACTTTAGTGCGGGAGACTTTCAAAACAATTCCAGAGACTGGAGGATAAGCAGATTCTGCGATGGCTGTTGCTGCTTTGAAGAAGCATTAAGTGGTGCAAACAAATGCTACATTTCAACGACATGTATTTCGCCAGATGACACAGAGAGGGGGGGGGGGGAGCATTGCTCAATTTGTTACAAGATTGCGTCAAGTTTCTGAGGGCTGCAACTATGGAACTGAATTGGAGAATCGAATCGGGGACCAGGTTGTACAAAGTTGCAAATCAAATAACTTGAGACGCATGTTGGTGGAGAAAGGTGACACGCTAACATTAGGAGAAACACTGGAAATTCCCTGTTCAGTTGAAGCCGTGGCCACCCAGTTTCAGGCCATGAGATTGGAAGGAGGAAGCCAAGATGACATCTCCTGGCACTCGCAAGGGACATGGATATGGTAAGGGCCATTCCAAAGCTGAAGATGACTGAGTGTTTTAGATGTGGGAATTTTGGACATTTTGCCAAGGATTCATGCTGCCCTGCCGGGGGTCAAATGTGCAGAAGGTGTGGGGGAATAAAAGACTATTTTGCCAAGAAATGTTGAACCGCAGGCAAACCAATGAGAGATGATAGAAAAACAAATAAATTTAGAGGACGAAGAGGGCAGAGCAATGGACATTATCAGAATTAACACCGTTGATGACTGTTCGAGTGAATGTAAATACGTGTATGACGTCAGTTACCATGACATCCCTCCCTTAGGCAAAAAGGATATCCGCATCATCACATTGTAAACTGACATGTCAACACAATTTAGGATATGGCATTCGTTACATTGATAACGCACAATTTTCACATGATAATACATCCCCCACAGTCCTCGTATCTCTTGGGTGGTCTTTGACGTTTTGGTCTGACCTCTGCATATGTCTGCACTAGTACTGGATTCTGATCTGTCATGTTCTGTTCCACCAGTTCATCATTTCGATTCGGGTTTTGCATAGTCTCCTCCTCAGACTCGTGCATTCTTGGCTCCTCAATTTGGTAGTCTTCAGTCTGATCCCCCACAGTCTCAACTTCAGTTTGCAGTGGCCCTGGACTATCACAACGGTGATACTTTTTCACATACGATGTGTTTCTATTATATTTGACTCCTTCTTGCGATTGGACCGTCATCTTATTTCCTTGTCTGGATACCACTGTGTATGGTTATGGAAAGAAGGGTGTGTCTATTTTGCTTGGACTTTCTCTCCTCACTCGTACATCTCCTGGCATCACATCTGATGGTCTGGCACCTCATCTCCTGTCTGCATAGAGCTTTGATGCCCCTTTTCTGCATCTCCCATTTCTTGATCTTTTACCATGTCACTAGCCCATGGTATCTTGGTCCTGATTTTCATTCCAACCAACAATTCTGCTAGACTCTTTCCAAATGTGCTATGTGGTGTAGCTCTATCTGCTGCTACATATATAAGAGTGTCTCCTTCCAATCTTTTTCTTTTGCTTGGGAAATTCTCATCCTCTTCTCTGGAGATTGGTTCTGACTTTCCACTTCTCCATTAGCATGCGGCCACTTTGGTGTAACTTTATGAAGGTGCACACCTGTGTTCTTCATGTAGTGTCGTGGTTTTAAGACTCAAAGTTTGGATGAGATGACACAGACACGGAGAATTCTTCAAGAAGCCGAAAAGCCTTTATTTGCAAACAAATTTTGGCTTGGAACATTCAGAGACAACACGGCCTGGTCACTCTCTAATTGTTCTCTGCTTCATAAAACCAGACAGCTTTTTATTACAGTTTCAGCCTTATCTTCGGCTACTTGGCATGCATGCTTCTGTAACTTTAATCTCTCACTATGTCCTTGCCCTTTAACTTTAATCTCTGAGCCTACCATGGTGTTCTAGCTAAAGCAAAAAAAAAAAATAAGAAGCAACTTGTTTTTGTGCCGATGGCTGATCACATAAAAATAATGTTTTAAACATATTGGTAAAAGTAAGAAGTAACTTGTTTCTTCTATATGATTTCCTCCTCTGAGACTGACAAGTCTCAAAAGACAAAGAAAACTACACACACATCCCCCAGGTCAAATCACTCATATAGCCCTAAAATGCATGCTCGTTTAATTAATTTTATGTAATGCTGTGTAGTGTTCTTTCTCTGGCTCCTTGAGAAACTGGGCCAAAAACCCACCCCCATTACGTGAGGCAGGAAAAAAGATCCAGCTTCCATTACAGGCTTCATTTAACATTTTCCTAACAGTTCTTCTTCATCGTAGTAGTATTCTATCATCGAGGTCCACTTTCCTTTAAGGCCAGATTCATCTGCACCCGTTATCATTGGCAGTTGTTTCACAGTAGCTTTCACCAGGAGGGACTTAATACAGGGGAAAACACAGCACAACATTATTGCCACTGCAAGTAGTACGACCCCAATGTTCAGACCAATTTGAATCAGCCATTCTCCCCAAACTCCCCAACATGCTCTCCAGCCACCCACACAATTGATGTCTTAACTCTATGTTTCTGTTAACCTCACTCCTTAGGTTTTTAGCTTATCCATGGCTTTAGTGAAAGACCCCTCCGGGCTAGTATTATTACGTATGAAGGTGAACCATTGTTCCCCAAACAAGACACATACACCCCTTATTCTGACCTTATTTACACCAATCTCATAGTCACTAATGTCTCCAAAAAACTCACATTATCTTAACCATATAACAATGACAGCAATGAAACAGGCCACCTCGGCCCTTCTAGTCCTTGCCGAACACTTACTCTCACCGTCCCATCTACCTACACTCAGACCATAACCCTCCATTCCTTTCCCGTCCATATACCTATCCAATTTACTTTTAAATGATAAAGTCAAACCTACCTACACCACTTCCACTGGAAGCTCATTCCACATAGCTGCCACTCTCTGAGTAAAGAAGTTCCCCCTCATGTTACCCCTAAACTTCTGTCCCTTAATTCTCAAATCATGTCCTCTTGTTTAAATCTTCCCTACTATCAACGGAAAAAGCTTATCTACGTCAACTCTGTCTATCCCTCTCATCATTTTAAAGACCTCTATCAAGTCCCCCTTAACCTTCTGCACTCCAAAGAATAAAGACCTAACTTGTTCAATCTTTCTCTGTATCTTAGTTGCTGAAACCCAGGCAACATTCTAGTAAATCTCCTCTGTACTCTCTCTATATTGTTGACATCTTTCCTATAATTTGCCGACCAAAATTGTACACCATACTCCAGATGCCTTGTACAATTTTAACATTACATCCCAACTTTTATACACAATGCTCTGATTTATAAAGGCCAACACACTAAAAGCTTTCTTTACCACCCTCTCTACATGAGATTCCACCTTCAGGGAACTATGCACAGTTATTCCTAGATCCCTCTGTTCAACTTAATTCCTCAATTCGCAACAATTTACCATGTACGTCCTATTTTGATTTGTCCTTTCAAGATGTATCACCTCACACTTATCAACATTAAACCCATCTGCCATCTTTCAGCCCACTCTTCCAAATGGCCTAAATCTCTCTGTAGACTTTGAAAATCTACTTCATTATCCACAACACCACCTATCTTAGTATCATCTGCATACTTACTAATCCAATTTACCACACCATCATCCAGATTATTGATGTACATGACAAACAACAGTTAGAACTCTGCTCTTCTCTCACTTCTTTGTCCTCCTGTTCACTTACCTCAGGACTATTATCTATTCGTACCTGCGGGACAGCCCTTGTGTAAGGATTGAAATGGTACCAGGTAGATCAACCTTCTACCTGAACATCGGTGGGTGGTTCGGAAAGTTCATACATACACCTTGTCTCCAGGTTTAAAGGGTACTTCCTCCTGGTCCAGCTTTTACTTAGCCTGTGAATAAATAGACTTGTATATCATAATTAACTGTTGCATATACTTCTTAAATTCTACCTCTATCTGTTCCAAACTCGGTCCCTTGTAGGGACCTCTCCATTGTGCCACCTGCATAGGTCGGCCAGTAAGCATCTCATGTGGTGTTATGTGGGTTATTCGGTTAGTTTGCATGCAACATCTCTTCAGTGCCAATGACAGGGCATCGATCCAATTCAACTTTGTAATTACACAAATCTTATTTATATTAACCTTCAATGTTCCATTTATTCTTTCCGCCATGCCATTTGCCATTTTAGACTTACAATGTCTCTCACATCGCTTCTCGCTTGTTGAACAAACCAACAAATCATTCACATTCTGTATCAAATACTTTCTAGGGGTACACCTTCCAACTCTGCCTTTATCATCTGATTAAAACATGGGGCTAGTATTTAAAACCCTACCTCATCCTAGCCTTTCTTGACCTCCTCCTTTAGATCCCTCCCTTCCTTGGGGACCCCAGTCCTGTATGGGCTTGTATCCAGATTTTACTTTGGAGTCACGTGAGTAACTACGTGAAGAACCCCGCCAGGACGCATGCGTGTCATATCGTTACACGCATTGCGAAACGTCAGACGCGGTGGAAGGACGTTCCCCCGCGGCAGCAGTTTAAAAGCCGCTAATTGCAGGTAAGCGTTTATTTGTTCCCATTTCCAACTACAGGTAGGAAAATGGAGAAAACAAAGAAGACAAGGGCTGCGACAAAGCTGGTGAGGGAGGACCGCGGAGTAGTGGGAAGCCAGCAACAGCAGCTAACGGCACTTGGATCACCCGTAGTGGGATCAGCTGTGCCCGATGTCGCCTCCTCACCGGCCAAATTCACGTGGCAGGGCGGCAAGGCTAGACACAAAACTAACAAGGTCGTGGACTCAGAGGAGTTCGACTTTGAACCACCGCGGGCGTCCAGCGACCGAGAGCGCTGGACCCGAATGGAGCGGTGTGTGGAGCATTTGCTCCAACGTGACAGACTCCGGGATATGGAGTCGGGTCACTGTGGGCCCTATGGTAAACCTACAGCAGTACCTTTTCAAGGGCTGCACAGTGCTTCTACCTCATCGGAGGGGAGCACTGCGGGTCAGTGCTGGGCTGACCTGGAAGAGGGGTCCGCAGAAGAAAAGACAAGTGTGCATGGGGTGCATGAAAAAGAGAACTTACTGGCATGGTGGCCAATTTTATACAGCCGGAACAGACTGGACAAAATCTGGAGCCAAAGCTTGCTGCCAGTATAGACTACATGTCTTCTAAACCAGTTAAAAGAGCAGGCTGTACTGGACACCACAGGAAGACACCTGGCACTGGGCAATTGCATATCTCTGAACGTTCCAATAGTTAACAACTGTATATGGAAACACACTGGAACAGGAGTCAGGAGCATGGATGTAAAATTGCAAAAAGTACTGAAAGTACTGACCGCAGGGATAACAGCGTTTGCCCGTACAGTGGACGACAGGGACATGTCCCAGGATCAACAAGATGCACTGGCACTATTCTGCAACACCCAGCATGAAATAAATAACATCAGGAAAAGTGCCATTCAACCCACACTGAACCCAAAGTTCGCGGGACTGTGCAAACCTGGGACCACAAAACCACCCATACTCTTGTTCGAGGCAACCTATCGAAGCAGGTAAAAGAGCTCGATGAGGAAGCCAAAACCTTGGGATTAATAAAAGGAACACCAACAAAAACCCACTACAGCCAAAGACAGCATCCCTACGCACCCACCAGCAGAACTGGTGAAAGCTCGAAGGCACGGTATTTCAAACATGAGTCTTTTTTAGGTCATGGCCCAGGCCGGCCTTCTTGGATGATGCGGTGAACCCCAACGTCAACCAAACCGAAAAACCAGGCACCAGCGCAACAAACAGCGGAAAAACTACAAAAAGAAGTAAACCTGCCACTGGTAACAATTGAGGTAGGTGGGTCTGGTTCCCTAAAAAATATGGAGAGCATGGAGGTTGGAGGGAGACTACACTGGTTTTTGAATGCATGGAGCATATTAACAACCGATACTTACATCTTAAGCAGTATCCAAGGATATACAATAGAGTTTATACACCAGTACAGCCCTCCAGTTCAACATATACCGAACCGAGTGTTCGTACTCTCTGATAAAGAAAATTCAGAGGCACAAGCTGAACTGGAGCGGCTCTACATAAAAGGTGTAATTGAGATAACACAACACGAACCATTAGAATTTGTGTCCAATATTTTTACCAAAATCAAAAAAGATGGTGGTTGTCGCATCATCATCGATCTAACAAAATTGAATACATTTGTACAATATATTCACTTTAAAATAGAAACCTTTGTTACTGCTAAACAATTAATTTCCAAAGGTTACTTCATGGCCAGCATCGATTTAAAAGATGCTTACTATACAGTGCCTATACGAGGTGACCACAGATGTTACTTAAAATTCAACTGGATGGGACAACTCTGGCAGTATAAAGCACTGCCAAATGGGCTATCATCAGCCCCCAGGCTGTTCACAAAAATTTTAAAACCAGCCCTAGCATTTCTACGGAAACGTAAACACATGGTTATGGCATATTTAGATGACATACTCATTGTGGGCAAAACTTTGGAATTGGCCATACAGACTGTAACAGCCACAAAACAGCTATTTGAAAAACTGGGATTTATCATTCATCCAGTTAAATCTAAACTAACGCCGTCCACCACTATGGACTATTTGGGGTTCACCAATGACTCAGTTCACATGACGGTGACACTACCTAAGGGAAAGGCTAGAAATTTAATAAAGGCTTGCAATAACCTCATTGACATCAGAAAACCATCCATCAGATTGGTAGCAAATGTAATTGGTAAAATAGTGGCTGCTTTCCCAGCCACACAATTTGGACCTCTACATTACCAAAACTTACAGAGAGCAAAAATACAAACGCTCAAAATTAATGCAGGTCACTTTGACAGACCTATGAGACTACGAGTCCAAGCCAAAATGGAACTAATATGGTGGATAGACAACATTTGGCTTTGTTCAAACCCAATCATTGTCAGTAACCCTTCCATGGTACTACAATCTGATGCCAGTGCACTTGGGTGGGGAGCCACCAATACCATCACCAGCTGTGGAGGGAGATGGACTGCTCAGGAGGCATCTTTCTTACTCACACTGGGCATAAACTACTTGGAAATGTTGGGTGCATTCCATGGCCTAAAGTCATATTGTACTGGGACATATCACCAGCATGTTCGACTACAACTAGACAATGCCACCGTGGTAGCATACATTAACCACATGGGTGGAAACAAATCGATATCATGTGACAATCTGGCTAACTCAATTTGGCAATGGTGCATCCAAAGAGATATTTGGATATCAGCCACTTACCTACCAGGGAGACTAAATTTAGTGGCAGACACCAGGTCACGCAAATTTAATGAAAACACCGAATGGATGTTGAACAAAATATATTTGCTGATATTACAGCAAAATATGGAACACCAGATATCGATCTATTCGCATCCAGACTAAACAATCAGATACCAAACTATGTTTCATGGGAACCAGACCCTGGGGCAGCAGCGACAGATGCATTTTCGCTGCATTGGGGGAAATTGTTTATTTACGCATTCCCTCCTTTCTGCCTCATCAGTCGGGTATTAAGGAAAATACAACGAGACTCTGCGTCTGGTATTTTGGTAGTACCCGATTGGCCTACACAACCATGGTTCCCAGTGGTACAAAACATGGTGTTAGAACCATGTATTACCATCCCACATAGACCAGACTTATTGCTACATCCCGTAACAGGGGATAGCCACCCATTCCATAAATATTTGAACCTATTAATTTGTAGAGTTTAAAAACACCACTTCTACAACTGGGACTAACGGACCGAACAGCGAACATGATCTCGGTGGCCCAAAGGTAATCAACTAAAAAACAGTATCTGGTCTACATCAGGAAGTGGGAAATGTACTGCCATAAAAACAACATCACCAACAGAAACATGAACATCCCGTCTGTTCTGGAATATCTGGCAGGCCTCCACTATGATGAGGGGCTCAGTTACAGTGCCCTGCCGACTTACCTATGGCAAGGGACAGAGCATTACTCTGTAGGCTCACCCACTGGTAACAAAACTCATGAGGGGAATTTTTAATACTAATCCCCCAAAAACCAAGTACTCCTAAATTTGGGATGTAAGCATTCTCCTGAAGACGCTCAGAAACTGGTCTCCAGCATCAGCTCTGTCTCTACACAGACTGACTTTAAAAACAGTCATGTTAATGGTATTAGTCACGGCACAGAGGGTACGGTCACTGCATAAACTCAGACTGGATAACATGACTTCCTCACCTGACAATATTACATTCCACATCTACGAGCTAGTAAAGCAGAACAGACAGGGATCAGCAGGCCTCAATATATTATTTAGGTCATACCCTACAGTGACCGTCTCTGTATAGTTAGACACCTGTCATTATACATAGAGAAAACTAAAATCCTAAGAGGCAATGAGAAGGGACTTCTGATCAGCCACAAGCAACCTCACAAAAGAGTGACGGTCCAGACCATCTCCAGATGGCTGAAACAGGTGCTTACATGGGCTGGGGTGGATACTAACATTTTAAAATCTCATTGCACCATGTGCCCATGGACCAAGTCCTCGAAGCAGCAGGATGGTCAGGGGAACGAACATTCCCCAATTATTTTACAATAAACCAGTAATGAAACCTGGAATATTTGCAGAAAAAATGTTAAGTTCTGTAAATTAATTCAAACCCATAAAAGGGTCATAATTTGTGTTAATAAATTTTATGATTTCAATATCGAATTCATGACCGAATTATGTTAACACTATTCCTCCTACAGTCAAGGCAGACGTGATGCATGGACTCGTTTCCACGGCATGAAATCACAGAGCTTTAAAATCTTCACGTAGTCACTCACGTGACTCCGAAGTAAAATAGTAAGATTAAACGAGAACTTACCAGTTTGAAGTTTGATCTGTATTTTATGAAGAGTTACGATGAGGGATTACGTGCCCTCCGCTCCCATCATTGATCATATACTTAACTGGTATCTCTTCTCTAATCTTACTATGTTTAGTCATTACAGTTGTCTGTAATTTCACACCGCTGCTTTGAAGAATGACACGCATGCGTCCTGGCGGGGTTCTTCACGTAATCCCTCATCGTAACTCCTCATAAAATACTGATCAAACTTCAAACTGGTAAGTTCTCGTTTAAACTTACTATTAATTTCACTGCTGATAGGACATTTTGAGGAACCGCTCCCCCAAATACATTTATTATTGGCATGTATTTCACTGGCCCCTGCTTGGCTCTGTCATAGGACTCACTGTGTGTCAGTGCATCACTTACGTCAGTCTTTTCAACCAGGTCCGTTGTTATTTACAACATTGTCTTTCTTTTTTCACGCTTTCTTTTTAAGCTCTTCAAGTTACATTTGCATCATTTTTCTCTGCACTGACTCCTCCTGCTTTATTACTTCACACCTGTCGTTTCCTACTTCTGTTATCTCCTAACTGCCTCTCTCTCCTTTCTTTCTAAATTGCCTAAGTGTATCTAATTCCTTTCCTTTCCGCTTTTCCCACTTTTCCAACTTATCTGTGGGCATATCATTCATAATTAAAACTTCCATCTTGTCACACGTTTACGTTGAAAGTGCCTTCCTTGGGCCACTTCCTCAAATCTCAGCAAATTCTGAAAATCTCAACAATCATTACCCTTCTCCAACCAGAATGTTTACCATAAAACTACAAACCATAAAAGCTGGTCATGTTTCAGCAATTAACTTATTTCCAATTATTTCAATCCATTCTCACCACTATTTTAAATTTCGAATTCCTAGTACTTGTAACAATTTTCCAAATTGTCTTTACTGAAAAGAAATCTAAAAGAAACATCATAAAAAACTAAGCAACCTACATTTTCCAAATTTCCACTTTTAAGTTACGAGGATACAAAGAGTTAATCGTTACCTAACAAGCTTTTCGTAACCTTCCCCCATTGCTTACAATTTATTAAAGGAACATACACCTACCCTTACAATGTGGTCTACAACAAACAAACTAATTATCACATATATGAACTTCCTCATTCATTCAAAACCGGTTTTTACACACAAATCACATTCGTTCCATTCTCACTTCAAAGAAATTATGCAATTTTCTACACGTATTAAAGTTTCAAAATTAACATTTATATAATTCTTATCTCCCTTTTAAGTTAAAGTAAAATGCTCTAATCCCCTATCAATCAGGTTCCTGAGTGATGTGATTGGACATTGATTCAGATCGTGATTAGTCAGACTCACCGTCACTCAAATTCTAACCACACCCCACTAAGATCACAACCAACCAAAATCCTAGTCACTCAACATCTGACCACACGCCACTCCCATTAATTCCAGACCAAGGAACACATTTTGTCATGATCTCTCAGCAGAAATAATTCTGAAAGAACAAGCAGCAGAAAGAATGCAGCAAGCTTATCTTCACAAACAGTTAAGAAACTCAGTCCTTACCCCCCCCCCCCTCCGTCCTTGTAGTTATTATATTACCTTAATATATTCTTAAATTCAATATAACTTTACACTATTATTATTGCTACTCTACTTTCTGCTATTCTACAATATTTTATCACTGTGTACACTTTCTGTTACGCACTTACCTTAAATTCGTATTTTGCATGTACAAACACCTGACCTCTCAGGGCGGTATCCACAAAATACTTGCTTCATCCGTGCAAACCCCTGACCTCTCAGGGCGGTATCCACAAAATACTTGCCTCGCCCGTGCAAACCCCTGACCTTTCAGGGCGGTATACACGAGGCCTTAATACCTGCCTCGCCCGTGCAAACCCCTGACCTCTCAGGGCGGTATCCACGAGGTCTTAATAAACTCTTCATACTATCACATTACTTTCTTATCATAAATATTATTTATCACCGCACGCAGCGCAGCCTTCTCGGACAACCCTCCTGGCCGCCTTTTTAGAACAATTTAGTGCCAGATTCTTGGGTCGGAGAGACCTTCTAGCTACCTAGGCACTTCTGTGTCCCCTATGGCTACAGGTTATTAGTCCAAACGAAGCGGAAAAACCGCATAATTTTTAGGTGGCCACCTTTGTCCTGTTGTCCTTAAGAGCCACATAAGGAGCTGGGAAGGCCCTGGGCTACGTCTTTTAATTAATGGTCTCTTACCGACCCTGCTCGCAGCGCCAATTTTGTCGTGGTTTTAAGACTATAGGTTTGGATAAGATGACACAGACACGGTGAATTCTTCAAGAAGACGAAAAGCCTTTATTTGCAAACAAATTTTGGCTTGGAACATTCAGAGACAACACGGCCTGGTCGCTCTCTAATTGTTCTCTGATTCATAAAACCAGACAGCTTTTTATTACAGTTTCAGCCTTATCTTCGGCTACTTGGCATGCATGCTTCTGTAACTTTAATCTCTCACTATGTCCTTGCCCTTTAACTTTAATCTATGAGCCTACCATGGTGTTCTAGCTAAAGCAAAATCAAAAATAAGAAGCAACTTGTTTTTGTGCCTTGATGTCTGATCACATAAAAATAATGTTTTAAACATATTGGTAAAAGTAAGAAGTAACTTGTTTCTTCTATATAACTTCTATATAACTTCTATAGTAGTCAGCAAACTTCTGAGAAATGAACATTGTCTGAATATAAAGTCACTGGTAGACCATGTCTTGCGAAAGTTTCCAAGACTCGGAAATCTTGGATGTCTTTTCCGACGTTGTAGACTTCATCATAATATCTGCTGTAGTAATCAATCACAACTAGTATTGACTCCTCCTGATGGAAGTGGGCCTAGAAAATCTCCAGCAACATCTTCCCATGGACCCGTCGGTAACAATGTGCTTCATATTGGCTCAGGTGGATTGGGTCTGCTTACCATCTGACATCCATGGCATGACCTCGAATGTCATTCTAGATCTTTTTCCATCCCTGGCCACCATACTTTTGTACGAAGATTTTGTTTAGTTCCAACAACTCCTAAATGTCCCTTATGAGCAAAAGCAATCATCCTTGACCTCAGCTTTAATAATAATAATAATAATTTTATTTATAGAGCACTTTAAAAACAAACATAGCTGCAACAAAGTGCTGTACATCACTAATCATTGACAAAAAAGTTAATACACACCAAAAATAACAATCAAAAGAAATAGTAGGAAAAGACATGTAAAATAAAGAAACATCAAAAAAAAAACACCACAAACAGAAGCAAAGCCTCAGGCATGGTCAAAAGCCAGGGAGTACAAATGTGTTTAACACTGGATTTGAAGATGGACAGTGAGGGGGCCTGTCTGATGTGCAACGGCGGGGTGTTCCAGAGTGCCGGAGCAGCAACAGAGAAGGCTCTATCCCCTCTGAGCCTCCGACTAGACCTCGGTACCTCCAGGAGCAGCTGACCTGAGGGACCGACCGGGCAGGAGCGTATGGGTGGAGCAGCTCAGAGAGGTAAGGCGGGGCGAGCCCATTCAGAGATTTAAAAACAAATAACAGTATCTTAAAATGAACTCGAAAGTGCACCGGGAGCCAGTGTTGGGAGGCCAGAATTGGCGATATGTGCTCCCTCTTTCGAGTCCCTGTTAAAAGGCGAGCAGCAGCATTCTGAACCAACTGGAGACGAGCCAGTGAAGAACGAGCAACACCAAAATAGAGAGCGTTATAGTAATCCAGCCTAGATGTAATAAAGGCATGGATTACTGTCTCAAAATGCTGCCGCTCGAGAATGGGCTTCACCTTCACCAGCTTCCTTAGGTGAAAGAAGCTGGACTTAACCACCGCGCATATTTGGCGATCTAATTTAAAGTCACTGTCCATTCTAAAACCCAGGTTCACAACTGTTGGCTTCACGTACCTTGACAATGGACCTAAATCAACAAATGGAGGTTCACGGCAGCCATTGGGATCAAATAAAATCACCTCTGTCTTCTTTTCATTAAATCCAAGAAAGTTTAGGGCCAACCAGGACTTAATGTCATCAAGACAAGACAGAAGCGATTTTACAGAAAAGGTGGCACTACGATCCTGTTTCCTCCCAGCACACACCTTCCAATTGTGCATAGTTCATCTCTGATAGCCGCATATGGCCTGTCTGGATATTCCTCCTAGTCTTCTCTTTGGACCCGTTCTCTAACATCTTGTAGTTCTGGATCCTTGTTCGACTCTTCTATTTCTCTCGTTCTCATTGCTCGGTGTAGAGTGTCCTGCAACAAATCCTACAAATAATTCTGCTTCTGTCTCCAGTGTAGTTCCTTGGATAACGAGTCGGCTATATTGTTCTTACCAGCGATGTGGATCACTCTGGATTTGTACTGTTGGAATCGAAGCATCCATCTTTCAATCTGGGCACATGGTTTGGATCGAGCGGAGTAGATTGTCTCCAGTGGTTTGTGGTCTGTCCACAACTCAAACTCGATGCCATACAAGTATCCATGAAAGTGTTCACATGCCCATGCCAAAGCCTCCTTTTCTGTCTGGGAGTACCTTCTTTCTACTTCCGTCAATGACCTGCTTGCATACCTGAGAGCTATGACTCTTGATTGTCCCACATGCTTCTGTACAAGTACACCCGATTAATGCAAGCATACCATATGCCTTCTTTACCACTCCGTGTTCTTCGGTTACAACTGAACTGTGAACTTGGATCCCAAAATCCATTTGTACATGGGTCCTTCTGATAAACCTATGTCCTCTGGTTCTTAATTGCCCTACCCTCAGCAAGAAGGTTTATGCATTTACCTGATCTATTCCTCTCATGATTTTGTACCCCTCCATGAGACCACCTCTCATCCTCCTGCGCTCCAAGGAATAGAGCCATAACCTGCTCAACCTCTCCCGATAGCTCAGGTCCTCAAGTCCTGACAACATCCTTAGTTAGATTTCGCTCTTTAGCTCCCTTTAGGGCTAAAGGAATCAAGGGATATGGGGAAATAACAGGAATAGGGTACTGATGTTAGATGATCAGCCACGATCATATTGAATGGCGGTGCTGGCTCGAAGGGCCGAACGACCTACTCCTGAACCTATGTTTCTATGTTTATTATTATTTTCTGCATCTTTCCAGCTTGACGACATCTTACCTATAACATGATGCATAGAACTGAACACAACACTCTAAATGTGGCCGCACCAATGTCTTGTATAACTGTAAAATGACCTACCAATGTTTATACTCAGTACTCTGACTGATGAAGGCCAATGTCCCAAAATACTTATTAACCACCCAATCTACCTCTGACGCCACTTTCAAGGAACTATGCAACTGTTCTCCTAGATCCCTCTGTTTTACTACCTTCCCATTCAATGTGTAGGTCCTGTCCATGTTAGTCTTCTAAAAATGCCACACCTCACATTTCTCTGTATTAAATTCAATCAACTATTCCTCAGCCCACCTGCCCAACTGATCAAGATCCTGCTGCAGTTTTTGACAATCATCTTTACTATCTACAATACCATCCACTTTTGTGCCATCTGCAAACTTGCTAATCATTGATATACAGTGCATTCAGAAAGTATTCAGACCCTTCACTTTTTCCACATTTTGTTTTGTTACAGCCTTATTCTAAAATGGATTACATTCATTTTTTTAAATCATTAATCTACACACAATACCACGTCATAAAAAAGCGAAAACAGGTGTTTAGAAATTTTTGCAAAATAATTAAAAAGAAATAACTGAAATATCACATTTACACAACTATTCAGACCCTTTACTCAGTACTTTGTTGAGGCACCTTTGGCAGTGATTACAGCCTCCAGTCTTCTTGGGTATGACACTACAAGCTTGGCACACCTGTATTTGGGTAATTTCTCCTCGTCTTCTCTGCAAATCCTCTCAAGCTCTGTCAGGTTGGGTGGGGCGTGTCGATGCTCAACTATTTTCTGGAACCTCCAGTGATGTTCGATTGGGTTCAAGTCCGGGCTCTGGCTGGGCCACTCAAGGACATTCACATACTTGTCACAAAGCCACTACCTGCCTTGTCTTGGCTGTGTGCTTAGGGCCGCTGTCCTGTTGGAAGATGAACCTCCGCCCCAGTCTGAGGTCCAGAAAGCTCTGGAGCAGGTTTTCATTAAGGATCTCTCTGCACTTTGCTCTGTTCATCTTTCCCTCGATCTTGACTAGTCTCCCAATTCCTGCCACTGAAAGACATCCCCACAGCATGCTGCTACTACCATGCTTCACCGTAGGTATGGTATTGGCCAGATGATGAGCGGTGCCTGGTTTCCTCCAGACATGATGCTTGGCATTCAGGACAAAGAGTTCAATCTTGGTTTCATCAGACCAGAGAATCTTGTTTCTCATGCCTTTTGGCAAACTCCAAGCGGGCTGTCATGTGCCTTTTGCTTCCATCTGGCCACTCTTCCAATCACGTTGTAGAAACACCTCGAGGATAATCAATGGAAACAGGATGAACCTAAGATCAATTTTGAGTGTCATAATAAAGGGTCTGAATACTTATGTAAATGTGATATTTCAGTTATTTATTTTTAATTACTTTGCAAAAAGCTCTTAACACCTGTTTTTGCTTCTTCATTCTGGGGTATTGTGTGCAGATTGATGACAAAAAAAAAGAATTTAATCAATTTTAAAATAAGGCTGTAATGTACCAAAATGTGGAAAAAGTGAAGAGGTCTGAACACATTCTGAATGCACTGTACGGCAATGGGTCCAGCACCGAACCCCAAGATGCAACCTTCCACCATCACCCTCTGCTCCCTTCCACAAAGCCAATTTTCTATCTATTCAACGATCTCTCCTTAGATCCCATGCGCATTAACTTTCCAGAGCAGTCTACCTTGTCAAATGTCTTGCAATCCATATATACAACGTCATATATCAGTATATGATCACAATGATCTCGCTATTTATCATATTTTTCTTCCTGGAGAATGCTGTTGCAAAGTACATGTTTAGTACATTGCCTGCATCTTTTAACTCCAACCATAAATCCTCTCTACCTTGAGTGGTCGCACCCAACCCTAAATTACCCTTAATTAATTATGTGGAAAATGCCGTGGGATCTCCTTTAAGACAACTTGCCAAGTCCATTTTATGCTCCCTTTTGGTCTTCCTAATTCCCTGCTTGAGTTATAACTTGCTTTCTTTAAATTCACTAATGGCCTTCTTTGATTTAGCTTTCTTTATCTTACATATGCTTCCTTTTTTTGACCAAATTTTCAATCTCTTTCGAATTCCATGGTTTCCTAACCTTGTCATCATTGTCTCTCCTCCTTACTGGATCATGTCAGTCTTGAACTCTGATCAGTTGGTCTTTGAACATGTTGGACATGGACACCCATTAACAGCTGCAGCCAATTTACTATCCGTAGATCATGCCTAATAGTATTGTAATTCGCCCTACTCCAGTTTAGAAACAGTGGAGAAAGCATTTTATTGGGATGCACCATAGCATGGTTTGAGAACAGCTCTATCCAAGGCCGCAAGAAATTGCAGAGAATTGTTGACGCTGCCCAGTCCACCACACAAACCAACCTCCATTCCATTGATGGACACAAAATGCTGGAGAAAGTCAGCAGGACAGGCAGCATCTCTGGAGAGAAAGAATGGGTGGCGTTTCAGGTCGAGACCCTTCTTCAGACCCCCTTCCATTGACTCCATTTAAACCTCATACTGCCTCGGCAAGACAACCAGCAAAATCAAGGACGAATCACACCTGGCCATTCCCTGATCTCCCCTTTCCCATCAGGCAAGAGGTATATAAGTGTGAAAATGCTCACCTCCAGATTCAGGGACAGTTTCTTCCCAGCTGTTATACGGCAATTGAACCATTATACCAAGAACCAGAAACTAATCCTGAGCTACTATATACCTCATTGGATACCTTCTGCTATCTTTGATTAGACTCTACTGGACTTTATCTTGCACTAAACGTTATTCACATTATTCCCTGTATCATGTACTGTAGCTGTACACTATGAATTGTAATCATGTACTGTCTTTCCGCTGACTGGTTAGCATGGAACAAAAGCTTTTCACTGTACATCGGTACACGTGACAACAAACTACTAACTAGTATTTTTTCCCAGTCCCAGATGTATCCTCATTCATAATTATCCTAACACTTAGGAATTGTGATCTCTGTTCTCAAAATGCTTTCCCACTGAAACACCAGTCACATGCCAAGGAAAGGTACTCAGAGAAGTTCTCAGCTAATGACTCTTCTTCAGTTTGGAAGGGCTTGCAAGAAATCACCAGCTACAAGAGGAAACCCTCCGCTCTGCTCCTTGGATAATCGTCAGCTGATCAATGACCTAAATGAGTTCAACTGCAGGTTCAACAATCAGAAACTTAACCCTGGTACCCTCTCACCCCCGACGTCAATCACCACTTCACACCTTCTCACAGCCTGACTCCATTCTGTAAAGACTGGGCCCTTCCCCACCCACCCCTCCCCAATCACCACTTCACACCCACTCACAGCCTGACTCCATTCTGCAAAGACTGGGTCCTTCCCCTCCCCAATCACCACTTCACACCCACTTACTGCCTGACTCCAGTCTACAAAAACTGGCCCTCCATTCAGACAGTAGACCAGACATTTTGATTGAAATACAATAAACACTATTCAGAATTCAAATGATGGGGCTTACAGTCATATTTTTATGGGTACCAGCACACATTGGCATTAGAGGAAACGAAATAGCAGATAAGGTAGCAAAAAAGGTAACAAAAAGAAGTAAGATTGATTTAAGTATTAACTTTAGATTAGATTAGATTAGATTCGTTTATTGTCTATTTGTTTGTAATGTATGGCTGCAGAAACGGCATTTCGTAGGTAAAACCAAAATGTTTATGTAAATTATGTTGTGTCTTGGGTCTATTTGTTTGTAATGTATGGCTGCAGAAACGGCATTTAACATAGGTAAAACTGAAATCAAAGACATTACTAAGCAAAGACTGAAGGAAAGATAGCAAAAGCAATGGGAGGAGTTTTCGTTATTTTTTGTTGGGGTGTGTGTGTGGGGGTGGGGTGGGAGGGGGTAACTTTTAAATCTCTCCCTGCACGGGAGACCCGACCTTTTCTGTCGGGTCTCCGTTGTCGTTGGGGCTGCAACGAGGAGCGGCCTCCAACAGGAGAAGACCGGGGACTCTGGTGCCGACGACTCACCTCACCGTCGCGGAGCTGGCCGAGTCCAGAGCGGGTGGAGCGGTGGTGGAGCGCTGCTGCTGCTGCGGCCCGACCTCCGGAGATTCGGAGGCTGCAACTGCGGGTCTGGCGGACGGCGGCACCGGGAGCCCGCGGGTCCCTGGAGGGAGACCGCTTTTCAGGGCTCCTGCAACGGCGACTTCTCCCGCCCGAGTTGCGGGGTTGAAGAGCTCCTGGAGCGGGGCCTGACATCACCGCCCCGCGCGGCTTGGAATGGCCGCGGGACACTGCGAGCGCACGCCGGGGGCTCTAACACCAAGACCCGGTGTGCGACCTCGCACCACCCGGCGTGGCTTTAATGGCCGCGGGACAATCGCCATCGCCAGCCGGGGGCTTTGACTTTGACTCTGACATCGGGGGGGGGGGGGGGAGGGAGAGTGCAGTGGAGAGATAAGTTATTTTGGCCTTCCATCACAGCGATGTGATGGATGTTTATGTAAATTATGTTGTGTCTTGGGTCTATTTGTTTGTAATGTATGGCTGCAGAAACGGCATTTCGTTTGGACCTCAAGGGGTCCAAATGACAATTAAATTGAATCTTGAAGAGCGGAAAGGACGGTGGTTCTACAGAGTCCAGAGGAAAGTGGGAGAAATGAGATGTGCAGGAAAAAAACAGAAAAGAGGAGACAGTAATTTCAAGAATTAGAATTGGACACACTGGTCTGAACAGTACAATTTTTATAATAGGCAAGCATAATACAGGCAGATGTGAATACTGTGGGCAAGAAGAGACAATAGAGCATGTCATTGTACATTGTGAGAGGTATGTGGAGGAGAGAGGACGGATGAGTGAGCAGTTCAGAAAAGAAAGAGTACAATTTGATTTGGTAGATATTTTGCAAGGGAGTTCATATAAGTGCTATCAAATCCTGTTGCTTTTTCTTAGGGTAACCAATTTGTTCGGAAGGATATAGGTTATTAGTATATGTAATGGTGTTGTTTGATCCACACTCCATGCCAGTTGGTGGCGGTAATGCACCAAAAAAGTTGTTTGCCAACCGCCAAAAAACACTACATAGAAGAAGAAAACTGGCTCTCATCCACTACCCACCCCCAACATCAGTCCGGCCACTTCTCCATCACCAACAATAGAAAGCTGGAAATCTTCAGGAGCGGACAATGTTTCCCCCTCTACCCTTAAGCTCTGTGCTGAACAACTGGCACCGGTCTACACAGACATTTTCAACCAGTCCCTGCTAACCTGTACTGTCCCTGCCTGCTTCAAAGTCTCCACTATTGTCCCTGTACCCAAAAAGACAAGGATTACTGGTCTTAATGACTACAGGCCTGTCCCACTTACTTCTGTAGACCCTTGAAAGAGTTGTTCTGGCCAAGCTGAAAAATATCACAAACCCCCTGCTGGACCCTCTGCAGTTTGCATACCAGGCCAATAAATCTGTGGATGATGCAGTCAACCTGGGCCTGCACTTCATCCTCCAGCACCAAGAGTGCCAGGGGACCTATGCAAAGGTTTTGTTTGTGGAATTTAGCTCTGCATTCAACACCATTGTGCCAGAGCAACTACATTCAACTCTCCCAGTTGACTGTGCCTGAACCCCTCTGTCAGTGGATCACCAAATTCCTGACAGACAGGGAGCAGCATGTGAGGCTGGGAAAGCACATCTCGGACCCGCAGACCCTCAGAATGGGAGCACCACAAGGCTGCGTACTCTCCCCTCTCCTTTACTCGCTCTACACCAATGACTGCACCTCCACAGACACCTCTGTCAAGCTTCTCAAGTTTGCGGACGACTAATCCAGGATGGGGAGGAATCTGCATACAGACAGGAAGTGACACAGCTGGCGTCCTGGTGCCTTCGTAACAACCTGGAGCTCAATGCTCTTAAGACGGTGGAATTGATGGTAGACTTTAGGAGAGCTCCCCCTCCCCTCCCCCCACTCACCATCAACAACACCACAGTCACATCTGTGGAGTCTTTTAAGTTCCTTGGAACCATCATCTCCAAGGACCTTAAATGGGGGGCCACCATCGACTCCACAGTCAAAAAGGCACAACAGAGGATGCACTTCCTGCAGCATCTAAGGAAACACAATCTGCCACAGGCAATGATGGTCCAATTCTACACGGCCATCGTAGAGTCTGTCCTCACCTTCTCCATCATGGTCTGGTTTGGCTCATCCACCAAGCACGACATCCGGAGGCTGCAGCGAATTGTTCGATCAGCTGAGAAAATTGTTGGCTGCTACCTTCCCCCCATTGACGAACTGTACACTGCAAGGGCCAGGAAGCGAGCGGGTAAGATCATCTCTGTCCCCTCTCACCCTGGCCACAAACTCTTTGAAGCACCTCCCTCTGGAAGGCAACTCCGGACCGTCAAAGCCGCCACAGTCAGATATAAAAACAGCTTTTTTCCACAAGCAATAGCTCTACTCAATAACCAAAAGCCTAGCCTCCTTTTGCTCTGGTATTTTATTTCATTCACATGTTCAAACTATAATGTTTTATTCTTAATGGTTTTCTCTATGTCGTGTTGTTACTCACGAGCAGAGCACAAAGGCAAATTCCTTGTATGTGTACATACTTGGCCAATAAACTTATTCATTCATTCATTCACATGGATAGGCTAGTTTCTCAATATAAGGTGAAGTATATCTAGTTGGACTATCTACAAACTGTTTTAAGAAATCCTCTTGGATGTACCAAACATATTCTACTCCACCTAATCCTTACACCCTTTTACACCCTTCCATAATCTTTCTTCATATCGCAGCTCTACCCCCCCCACTGGCTATTGGGAGGCCTAGAGTATAATCCTATTGGACTGATTCCATCTTTCTTATTTTTGAGCTCTATCCATATAGTGGACGTAGACACGAGGAACTTTAGATTTGAATCTTGCTCAGCAGGATCTAACTCAGCAGATCAGGCAGCATCGCTGAAGGACATGCATTGGTGACGTTTTGGGTCGGGACCCTTCTTCAGTCTGGAGACCTATCCATGTCCTCCAGAGATACTTGCTGAGTTCTTCCCCTCAGTGAATAATCCCTCCAGTATGTCCTCTCGGAGTGCAACTGTGACATTCTCCCTGATCAGTAATGTAACTCGTCGACCTCTATTACCTCCCTCTCTATCACATCTGAAACAGTGAAACCCTGGAATGTTGAGCGTCCAGTCCTGTCCCTCTTGCAACAACTTCTCTTTAATGGCAGCAACATCATTGTTCCACACACTGAACCTAAATTCATTTGCTTTATCTGCAATACCTTTGAACCTTTGATATACGTTGCAATGAAATGAACATGCTTCAGACCATCAGTCTCACTATGTTCATTAACCTTCCCCTGCCTGTCCCTGCTTTCAGACATATTGGTCATAACCTCTACATTCCAATGTCCAAGGACCCCGACAGTCCTTTCAGGTGAGGCAGAGATTCACTTCCACCTCTTTCAACCTCAACTACTGTATCTGCTGCTCGAGGTTTTGACTCCTATACATCGATGAGATCAAGCACAGACTGAACGATCGTTTCACTGAACACCTTTACTCAGTCTGCCTTAGCCGACGCAATCTCCCAGTTGCCAAACACTTTCATTCCCCTTCCCATTCCCATACTGACCTTTCTGTCCTGGGCCTCCTCCATTGTCAGATTGATGCCAAACGCAAATTGGAGGAACAGCATCACGTATTTTGCTTGGGCAGCTTACAACCCAGTGGTATGAATATTTATTTCTCCCACTTCATGTAACCCTTGCATCCCTTCTCTCTCCATCCCTCCTCCACCTGAGTCATTATACTAGTCTCACTGTTTGTATCATTCGTTATCACCTTCTCCACAACCAACAATGGACCATTGTATGCTCCATCTTTCCTTGACCATCTTTGCTGGTTTTGATGTGTCCTATTGCATACCATTTATTCTTTTTTTTTTCTATGAACCTTTACATATCTCTAGATTCCTTCCCCTCTGATTCTCAGTCTGAAGAAGGGTCGCGACCCGAAACATCACCTATTCCATTTCTCCTGAGATGTCGCCTGACCCGCTGAGTTAGTCCAACTTTTTGTGTTTACCTTCTATTGAAATGATTCCCACCACTTGCTGACCTGCTGCTCTGAGTCCACATACCTGTCACTCTGGTTTAAACTCTATTGAGTAGCAATAGTAAACCTCCCTGTGAGGATATTGGTTCCCCTCAATTCAGCAGCAGCTCATACCTTTCGTACAAATGTTATCTGCCCTGGAAGAGAACCCAATGATGCATATATATCTGAAGCCCTCCCTCCTACACCAGCTCCTTAGCCATATTACTTCATTGCACAGTTTTTTCTATTTCTTGTCTCACTGGCTCATGAAATGGGTAGTAATTCTGAGATTGCAAAACCTTGGAGTATATTTTTGACCGACTGCCTAACTCCCTGAATTCTCTATGCAGGCCCCCATCTTCCTTGTTACCTATGTTGTTGGTACTAAAATACAGTCATAGAGTCATTCAGTATGGAAACTGATCTAGCTTACCCATGCTAACCAAGGTGCCCCATCTACACTAAGCCCAGCTGCCCATGTTTGGCCCATATCCTTCTAAACCTTTCCTATCCATGTCCAAATGTCTTTTAAATGCTATAGTTTCTGCCTCAACTATCTCCTCCAGCAGCTCATTCCATATACCCATTACACTCTGTGTGAAAATTTGCCCCTCAAATTCCTATTAAATCTTTTCTCATAATAAAAATGGACCACAACTTCTGGCTGCTCATCCTCCCCTCACAGAATGTCCTGGGCCTGTCCAAATGCATCCTTGACCCTGGCACCAGGGAGGCAACTCTGTCCTGGAGTCCCAATTGCAGTCACATACATGGCAGTCTGTCTCTGTGATTATGGAGTCTCCCCTCACCATTGCTTGCCTATAATCACCCCTACCCTGCTGTTCAACAGAGCCAGACAGAGTGCCATTGTTCTTCTGCTGCTGCTGTTTCCCCTGAGAAGCCATCTTCCCTAACAATATCAAAAATGGCACAGATGAAATGTGTGGGAAGAAACTGCAGATGCTGGTTTACATTGAAGATAGATACAAAATGCTGGAGTAACTCAGCAGGACAGGAAGCATCTCTGGAGAGATGGAATGGCGTTCTCGACCTGAAACACCACCCATTCCTTCCTTCCAAAGATGCTGCCTGGCCTGCTGAGTTACTACAGCATTTTGTATCCATCTTCAAAAATGGTACACTTGTTTGAGAGGGAGATAGACACTTTTCCCTTTCAGAAACTACTGCACTGCCTACCAGCCTTTTCTGCTGGTTACCCATCTATCAGGATCTTTGGTGTGGCCACCTCCTCGAAACTACTGTCTATAACCCTCTCTGCCTCATGTATGCTCCTTGGTGTGTCAAACTGATGTTCAAATTAATCCATGTGGTCTGAGAGAAGCTGCAGCTGGACACACCTGCAGACATGGTCATCAATGACACTTGACTACTACCTTATTTCCCACATCTGATAGACGGAGCATATCACTCCGATGACTACTATAACCATTGCCTTAATACACACTTAAAAACAAATCTAGCTGATTTAAGGAGAAGTAAATTGTAAGCATTTTATTTTATCCTTACCTTTTTTGCTGCTAGCCCTCTTCACTGAAGCCTGGGTATTCTCCAAAACCCATACTCTGAAGCCCAGGAATTCACCATAGCCCATACTTCATTGAAGCCCTGGTATTCACCAAAGTCCATACCATCAGCAGCACTTCCACCTAAAAGCAGTCGCTATAACAATAGTTGCCCTGCTCAGGCCTGACTCCCTTTTACTTGCTGTGACTTGTGAAGGGCTGCCAGGCCTGAAATCAACAATACATACCTGCACAGAAGCATTTAAATTACTCTGCTACCCAGCAAAGGTGCAAAAGCTCAACAGGGCCAACCATATGAATACTTTGGCTGTTCTTAATCAACTTGCATTTATGGGATGAAAATAAGAAATAATGACATTAAAAGTGATGTACGTCACTGCTCTTCAGCAGCAGATTCCTGACTAGATTTTTCCGATGCAATAAAAGGTCAAAAATAATAAGTTGCCTACGTAGGTGTGAGTCGCATTCAAAGTGATAATGTGTTTATTGGATTTATCAGGATTTCCTTTCCTTCACGGAATAACAGAATAAATATGAAAGCCCTCTCTGCTTTTATATCTTTTTGTGCAAAGAACATTTTGAAAAAATTGCATCTTTAATCAATGGAAGCATTTACTGCAAAAAAAAGCGACTTCTGTATGTGTGTTTAAAAAAAAAAGATTAGTTATAATTTAGCAAGAGGAACTGTTACTGAACTCTACACTCCAAAAGGTCATCACTTGTTGGGAAAGTTGCACACTACGATAAAATGGGAAGAATAGATAAAAAATAACGTACACAACTAATCGACCATCATTTAAAACCAATGCTGTCAATGCTGAGCATCCTTCAGCCGGTATCTCCCTTCCTGACACCTCAATGTTTTTCTACCTTCAACTAGACACGAGTCACGGCATGCCTGATGGTTTCAGTTCCAACAACAGTGAAGAGGCTCATCACTAGGCAGAGCAAAGCATCCCAATTGACTGGCATCCCTTCACAGCTCTCCACATTAATTCCCTTTACAACCCACACATAGAATCATAAACACAGAAACAGGCCCTTTGGCCCACCTTGTTCATGCCAACCAAGTTGGCATATTCGCCTAATCCCATTTGACTATCATTGGTTGTTATGTGTACCATATACAAAATGAACTGCAGTTACTCACCAAGGCTATGCTACAGAACCTTACAAAACCACAACTTCTATAATAAAGAACAAGGGTGGAAAATGCATGAGTGCATTACCAGCTATAGGTTTTTCTCCATCATGATACTATTCTGACTAGGGAATATATCTATGTTCTTTTGTGTCAATTCATCTAAATCCTGGAATTCCTTATCTGACTATCACAGGAACACATTTGCAAGAGGAACTGGGGTTCCAAAAGATCGTTCACACTAGCTTCTTAAGGACAATCAGTGATGGTCAATAAAGGCATGCAATTTCGAACAAATGGAAAAATAAATCAAAAGAGTCCTGTGGTATGATCCCCAGAAGTGTATCAAAAACTCTGATGGAGAATGTTCTTTCATCTTTTATATTGCTCTTTTGGTGGTGACAATTTTGGACAACCACTGTATACTCCATCTCTCCTTAATCAACGTCTGTCCTACTGCCTTCAGCCATCAGCGAGAGTACCTAACATCTCCCTGCTTTTCCACTCAATATTATTATTGCACTACATTTGTTATTTATTGAACTTTTTCTTTTTTTTTTCTCTTCCCCCGTTATGTACTATGTTTCCATATTCACATATTCTGTTGTGTTGCAGCAAGTAAGAATTTCATTGTCCCATCCGGGACATATGACAATAAAAAACTCTTGACTCTTGCCTTGACTGTTTCCTATTGTACCATTTATTGCCTATTGTCGACTTCTCAAGTGCGTTCAACACCATCCAACCCCTGATTCTGAATGACATGCTTAAGAAGATGGGGGTGGATTCCACATTTATCTCCTCGATAGACGACTACCTGACGGGTCGACCACAGTTTGTCAAGCTGGGGGACAGTGTCTCTGGCACAGTGGTGTGCAATGTTGGTGCCCCACAGGGAACGGTTCTGGCCCCGTTCCTCTTCACTCTGTATACAGCTGACTTTAACTATAAGTCTGACACATGCCACGTACAGAAATATTCAGATGATACAGCGATTGTGGCATGTGTAAGGAACGGGCAGGAGGAGGAATACAGGAACTTGACCAGTTCCTTTTGTGCCTGGAGTGAAGAGAACTGTCTCATCCTGAACACAACTAAGACTAAAGAGATGGTGGTTAACTTTGGCAGGTCCAAGCTCCCCCTTCAGCCGGTCAACGCTGCTGGGGCTGACATTGAGGTGGTGCAGACATATAAATACCTTGGAGTGCACCTTGATAACAAACTGGACTGGTCTGTCAACTCTGACTCCCTCTACAAAAAAGGCCAGAGCAGACTCTTTTTCCTCAGAAGGCTCAAATCCTTCAATGTGTGTAATGATATGCTGCACATGTTTTACAACACTGTGGTTGCAAGTGTTATTTTCTACGCTGTTGTCTGCCGGGGCAACAGCATTAGTGCAAAAAATGACAAGAAGCTGGTCAAACTGGTTAAACGAGCTAGCTCAGTGCTGGAGGGGAGAGTAGACTCTGGGATGGATGTGCTTGAGAGGCGTATGAGGCACAAGGTGCAGGTCATCCTGAAAAAAACCCCGGGCATCCCCTCCATGTAATTCTGGAGAGTCAAAAGAGCACTCGGAACAACAACCGGCTCCTCTCCCTGCCCTGTAGAACGGAGCGGTTCAGGAGATCCTTCACCCCTGCAGCCATTAGATTTTATAATTCGGACCGCTAGGCTGTAGGGGTTGCATTTTTGCAATTTTTAATTTTTAATTGTTAATTATTGGTCTTTTTAAGTATTTATTGCTCTCAGGTAGTGTCCACAGTGTATTCTATGTATTCTCTGTCTGCGTTCGTCTTGAATCTGTGGGTTTGTTGGTTGGGGGCTTCTGGACATCTGAATTTCACTGAGGGGATCAATAAGTATTTAAATTTTTTTTTTTTTTTTAAATTAAAAAAAATTTAATTGATGCCTTTCCCCCAATGCAATACCTTACTTTTTTTCTGGATTGATTTCCATCTGTGACTTTTCTGGTGACCCACCCATTGGTTCCTTTCAGTGACTGGAACATTTTTTACCACATTGCAAGATTTAATATCATCCGCAAAATCTAATTGTGGCTTCAAACTACAAAAGGTAGGAAACGTCGCACTGAGCACACAGATCTCATATTGAATAGCCTTCCAAACGCTAAACTTCCATTTAAAATTACATTTTTCTATCATATTTGGATTCATTCCGCCACTTTTCCTTGCATAGTGTGGACTTACATTTTCTTGATCAGCCTGCCGAGTAGAATTTCATGTTTCCTTCTCTCCAGAGATGCTGCCTATCCCATTGAGTTACTCCAGCATTTAGTGTCTGTCTAGAATTTCATGGATTTAGATTTGGCTGTCCTAATATCTTTGTAATGTCTTCTCTTGAAAGGTTCAACTTATTTCTAAGAAGCGCCATAGATTCTGGCCAAAAAAGAACTCGAAATAACCAAACATCAAAGACCTAAAAACAGCAACATGAGTGTGCATTGATGTGGGATTGCAATTACTGTTTGGGATTTGGCTACAAACATTAATGCATTCCAAGACTTAAGAAACATTGTTCCAAGTCATGATTTTCTAATTTAATATATGAAAATATGCAACCATGGTGCGTTCAGAAGCCTATGAGCACATATCTTGGCAGCATAACAATGGAAGAATATGAGCAGAAATCTGATGGCTTTTCCCCATTCCAATAGCCAATAACAAATTCTGCTTTATTTGCATATGGTTGAACAGCAATTTATTTGTTGACAGGTGGCACCTGTCTTCTTCTTTCCAGTCATAGTGATATACTGCATTGAACGCGGCTCTTTGGCCCAACTCATCTATGCCGACCAAGATGCCCCTTCTAAGTTAATCCAATTTGCTCGTGTTTCGCCCACATCCTTTTATAGCTTTTGTTAACCGTGTTCCAGCCCCAATGAATTTTAAATGTTTAGTTTGGTTTAGAGATACAGCATGGAAACCGGCCCTTTAACCCACTGAGTCCACGCCAACCATCGATCACCTTTTCACACTAGTTCTATGTTGTCACACTTTCTCATCCACATCCTACACACTGGGGCAATGTACAGAGACCAATTCACCAACAAACCTGCATGTCTTTGGGATGTGAGAGGAAACCGGAGCACCAGGAGGAAACCATGCAGTCACAGGGAGAACATGCAAACTCCAGACAGACAGCACCTGAGGTCAGGTCAGGATCAAATCTATATTTCTGGTGTTGTGAGGCAGTGGCTCTACCAGCTGTGCCACTGTACCACCTGTAATACTTGCCTCAATTACTTTCTTTGGCAGCTTGTTCCATATACCAAACAGGTGTAATGGGGCTAAGGCAGGAGAATGGGGTTGAGGGGGAAAGATAGATCTTCCATGATTGAATAGTGGAGTAGATTTAGAGGGCCAAATGGCCTTATTCTGCTCCTAGAATTTATTAACTTATGAACACGCTCTGTGTGAAGAATTTGTCCCTCAGGTCCCAATCTTTCCCCTCTCACCATAAACCTACACCCTCTTGTCCCTGATTCTCCAATGCTGGGAAATTAATGGCTGTACGGTGGCGCAGCGGTAGAGTTGCTGCCTAACAGCGCTTGTGGCGCCGGGGACCCGGGTTTGATCCCGACTACGGGTGCTGTCTGTACAGAGTTTGTACGTTCTCCCCATGACTGCGTGGGTTTTCTCCGAGATCTTCGGTTTCCTCACACGCTCCAAAGACGTACAGGTTTGTAGGTTAATTTGCTTGGTATAAGTGTAAATTATCCCTAGTGTATAGGGTAGTGTTATTGTGTGGGGATCGCGGGTCAGTGCTGATTCGGTGGACCAAAGGGCCTGTTTCCGCGCTGGATCTACAAACTAAACTAAACTAAACTGTGTACATTCACCCTGTCTATGTCCCTCGTGATTTTATACCCTCTATAAAATCACCCCTCATTCTCCTGTGCTTCAATTAATAAAATTCTAGCCTGTTCAACCTCTACATATTGCTTCAGGTCCTTGAGTCTTCTCTGCCCTCTTTCCAGCTTAATAGCAACTTTCTGATAGTAAGGTGACCAAAAATGAACACAATACTCCAAATATGGTCTCACCAACATCTTGTACAAATTTAACATAATGTCCAAACTTTTATACTCAGAGGTGATGGAGGATGCCCTGCAACAGCTTGGGGCTTACTTGGATTGGGAGCTGCTCCAGTACATCGAACGTGTGGACCGGACTTAGGAATTTTTGTAAATGACGCCAAAATATGGCGGCTCTTACAAGTGTGATCTATGCAATAAGAATTTCACAGTGACAATAAAGCACCATTGAATCATTGAACTCCCTGACTGATGAAGGCCAGCATGTCAAAAAACGTTACCACCCTATCTACCTGTAAATCACTTTCAGGAAATATGCAGCAGTGAGAGGAAGGCATTACCTGGATTGTGGGATCCCTGATGACGGATGCTGCCTTCTTGAGGCAGTGCCTCACGTGGATTCATTTGATGGACGCGAGAGATTCAAGATTCAAGATAGTTTATTGTCATGTGTCCCAGATAGGTCAATGACATTCTTGCTTTGCTTCAGCACAACATAGTATAGTAGGCATGAATACAGAACAGATCAGTGTGTCCCTATACCATTATATAAATATATACACACATGAATAAATAAAACAGATAAAGTGCAAATAAACAGATAATAGGCTATTAATGTTCAGAGTTTTGTTTGAGTTGAGTTTAATAGCCTGATGGCAGTGGGGAAGTAGCTATTCCTGAACCTGGACATTGCAGTCTTCAGGCTCCTGAACCTTCTACCTGAAGGTAGTGGGGAGATGAGTGTGTGGCCAGGATGTTGTGGGTCCTTGATGATGCTTCCAGCCTTTTTGAGGCAGCGACTGCGATAGATCCCCTGGATGGAAGGGAGGTCAGAGCCGATGATGGACTGGGCAGTGTTTACTACTTTTTGTGGTCTTTTCCCCTCTTGGGTGCTCAAGTTGCCGAACCAAGCCACGATGCAACCAGTCAGCATGTTCTCTACTGTGCACCTGTAGAAGTTAGAGAGAGTCCTCCTTGACATACCGACTCTCCGTAATCTTCTCAGGAAGTAGAGGCGCTGATGTGCTTTCTTTATAATTGCATCAGTGTTCTCGGACCAGGGAGAGACATTCAGAGATGTGCACGCCTCTCATCAGAGATGGGCACAGAGATGTCCAGGCTGTGCCCATGATGGACTGAGCAGAGACCAACATTCTCTCTTCAGCCGCTCACATTCATTCATTATGGGAATCAGGCCATAATGCAACTAGTCAGGGATACCTTCCCACATCACATCTGCTGATGTTTGTTGACATATTGACATATTGAAACTCTTTAAGCTTTGAAGAAAATATCAGTGCTGGCTCACCGTATTCATGATTACATCCATGTGCTGGCCCCAGGGGATTGGTCATCCAAGATTTTAATGGCCAGGAATTTGATACTGCTAACCTCTCACCACCACCAATCTACTAATGAAAACTGGACCTTGATCTCCCCAACCTCCCTTTTCCTGAAGTCAACAATTAGTTCCTTGGTTTTGTTGATGTTGAGCGAGAGGTTGCTGTTGCAGCACTGCTCAACCAGATGTGCTATCTTGAATTTCGTTGTCTCTGTACTGTACACTGACAATGACAATTAAAATTGAATCTGAAATTGAATCTGAATCTGCATCTGAATAGTCCTCTTGGATTCTTCTTGCTATTGGATCAAGACCTTGCTCCATGAGGCCTGAGTGATAGCTGGTGTGCCACATCTACCCCATGGTAACTGGAATGTCAGAACCCTCAAGGACAGGTTGGCACGGAGGAGCGTCACAGGGCAAAAAAGAGCCAGATAAGAAGTTAAGGAAAATATACTTCATAACTTCATAAGTCATAGGAGCAGAATCAAGTATTCGGCCCATTAAGTCTACTCTACCATTTAATCATGGCTGATCTATCTTTCCCTCTCAATCCCATTCACCTGCCTTCTCCCTGTAACTTTTGACACCTTACTAATCAAGAACCTATCAATCTCCATTTAAAAAAATACCCAAAGACTTGGCCTCCAAAGCTGTCTGTGCCAAAGAATTCCACAGATTCAACACCTTCTGGCTAAATAAACTTCTCCTCGTCTCCTTTCCAACTAAGGGCATGTCCTTTCATTGTGAGGCTGTGCCCTCTTGTAGACTCTCCCACTAGTGGATGTAATCATAAAAATCTTCTCCACATCCGCTCTATTCAGGCCTTTCTTTATTCGGTAAGTTTCAATGAGATCCCTCTTCGTCCTTCGAAACTGTGGTCCATGAGGGTAAGATCAGCAGATAGGACAGGCAGGTACACGGCACACCAGCGAAAGGAAGAAGATCGATGGTTTAAACTGCATTGTTTCAATATGATAGATAGGATCTCAGGGTGTCAAATTGACTCCGGGAACTAAAGGATAATATAGCCATGACTGAGAGAAGGGCAGGAGAGGGCATCTCAATGTTCCAGGTTATAGACATAGATGTGATCGAGAAGCATGTAACAAAGAAGGGTGTGGGGGTTATCTTTTTGATTAGGAAGGACATAACTACAGTGCTTTGGGGGGGAGGATATTCTTTTTGGCGATTATCCAGTAATGCTGTCTGGATAGAAACTTTAATCAGGAAGGGAATGATTACCTTGATAGGACTGTATTTAGGCCTCACAATAGTCAGCAGAAATAAGAGAAACTGGTCTATGGGGAGATTGCAGATAGCCATAAAAAATACTAGGCTAGTATTTGGAGATTTCAACTTTCTTTTAATATTGACCGGTCTCCCACAGATTAAAGGGCTTGGACAGACTAGAATTTTATTAACTACTAGAACCAAGTGGGACCCGTTGAGCCCCCAATACCCCAACTAGGGGGGGGGGGGCACGGCATTATTGCGGGAGGGCTGGCCGCTTGACGCTGGACGCGACGTCGGTGCTCACCCCGGAGACAGGTGCCCCCGGAAAAAACCAATCAATCCCCACACACCCATTCCCCCAACGTAACCCTTTTGCCCAACCCCATATTCCCCCACCCCCCCAACTCCCCCTGCTCATTTCCTCTCCTTCCCCCAACACTCCTCCCTCTCCTCTTCACCCTCCCTCTTCTCTCCCCTCACCTCCCCCCCCTCATTCCATTCCCTCCGTCATCTCTCCCGCCCCTCCTCTCCTTTCCCCTACCCCCAGTCACGCCCTACCCTCAGTCACTCCCTCCCACCCTCGATAACCCCTCCCTCTCCCCTCCCTACCCCCCTGACCTGGTTTTTTGGGCCCCGTTTCCCCAACGCAATATTCCACCACTCACCCGTTTTCCCCCAACGCAAACCCGTTCCCACAACGCAATCAATCCTTCCCATGTTGGGGTGGGGGGGCGGGGGCGGTCGGCACTTTGCGGAGCCAATGAATGGACTCGGACTTTTGGGTCGGCTTTGGCGCTCCCTTGAGCCAATCAGTCCTTCTCATGTGGGGGGGGGGGAGCAAAAATTCACTCACTCCTTACTCCCCTTGAAGATGTTGATCCCATTGTCTCTCTGTCACCTCTCCCTCCCTCTCCTTTTTCCCCTACCCTCAGTCACTCACTTCCTCCCTCCCTCACCTCTCCCCTTTTTCGCACCCCCCCCCACCAAAGAACAATGTTTAAATAACATTTCTTCCCCTCCCTTTCCCCCACTCCACGCCTTCCCGTTCAACTCCTCATAGCTTGTGTATTGGCAGCAGAGATCCATTGTGATGTCATTTTCCCGTTCTCGGAATCTTCACGGCAGCTTGTGTAAATGAGATGTCATTTGTGATATCATCACTGGAAGCTGCTAGAAAAAAGTCTAAATACTCACAGGCAGTTATTATTTTCAAAGTTGGCTTTTTTTTTTAACTTTAAAAAATCAATAACTTGTAAAAATATAACATCAAATGTGAAGAAACTTTGGTACAAACCACCTTGGGGAAAAGCTGAGTAAGATTCTGCAAAAAAGCTCACGCTATTCTGTACCGTTTTTTGGTGTCGTTCCTTGATCTCACAGACAGACAGACAAACAAGACAAGACTTTTTAATAGTATATAGATGTTCAAAAAAGCTTCCGCAATCAACATATACTGAGGTACACAAGAGAGGGCACAACACTGGATCACCTCTTAAGGAATGAGGTAGGGCAAGTGACTGGAGTGTCAGTAGGGTAACACTTGGGACCAGTGATCATAATTCTATTAGTTCTAAAGTAGTTATGGAGAAGGATGGGACTTGACCACAAGTTAAAATCCTAAATTAGGGCAAGGCGAATTTTGGAGGCCTGAGGTTGGGACTTGCAGAGGTTGATTGGGGAGGAGTCTGTTTACAGGTAAGGGGAAAAGCTGTCAGTTCAGTTTCAGTTTAGTTTAGTTTATTGTCACATGTACCAAGGTACAGTGAAAAGCTTTTGTTGCATGCAGTCAGCAGAAAGACAAGACATGATACGAGAGCGAGCCATTTACAGTGTATAGATACGTGATAATGAAATGACGTTTAGTTGCCAGGTAAAGCCGGTAAATTCCGATCGGATAGTATGAGGGTCACCAAAGAGATAGACAGTAGTTCAGCACTGCTCTCTGGTTGTGGTAGGATGATTCAGTTGCCTGATAACAGCTGAGAAGAAACTGTCCCTGAATCCAGAGGTGAATTTCACACTTCTACTACCCTTTTGTCTGATGGGAAAGGGATAATAGGGTGTTGGGCAGGGTGAGACTCGTCTTTGATTATGTTGCTGGCCTAGCTGAGGCAGCGTGAAGACATAAATGGTGTCAATGGAGGTTGATTTGTATCATGGCCTTGGCTGCGTCCACCCCAATTCGCTGCAATTCTTATGGTCTAGGATGGAGCTGTTCCCAAGTCAAGCTGTGATGCTTCTGATACAATGATTTTTTCTATGATGTGTCTAGAAGTTGGTGAGAATTGTCAAGTGGGAGACTTTTAAATGCGGGAGGCTTCCAAACGTGTTGAGAAAGCAAGAGTACAGGCAGCACGTCCTCACTGCGAAGGGTGGCAAGCTTTAAGGGGCTGTCCCACTGGCTGACCTAATCTGCGAGTTCTGGCGAGTTTGCCTTTTGACTCATACTCGCAGCATGGTCGGACCACGAGGTCGTAGGAGGTCTTGTAACTCTAACTTCATGCTTGAGAGTGGTCCCCGTGTACTCGAGGCCTCAGCTAGGTCGCGGCGTATTTTTCAACATGTGGAAAAATGCCCGCGAGTAAAAAAAGGTTCGCCATGGACGTAGGTTTAGTCGTAAGTAGGTCGTCAGAAGGTCGGCATGTTAGTTGTAGGTAATCGAGGGGGTAGTCGAGAGGTAGTGCAAAGATGTCGTCTTAGATAGTCTTCATCATAGTCGAAGGGGGGTCGAAGGGAGGTTGAAAGGAGGTCGTCTTCACCTCCACTTAATTCGGTGTTCAATTTTCCCAAAGTTAGTCGTTTAGCGAGTCGAAGCTAGTCTCAACATAGTTGAAGGAGGTCGAAGGAGTTCTCTGCATAGTCGATAGAAAGGAGGTTCTTCAACATGACATATTTTCAAACCTTCCTAAACTCTTCCTACACTCGCCAATTAGGTCGCCAAGTGAGACAGCCCTTAAGGACACACAGGTTTGATGAGAGATGTTGATGGTCTATGTCAGAAATAGAAGGAGGAACATATTGCTCAGATTTGCAGCAATCAGCACTCAACAGTGAATCACTCTGACAGGTTGAAGAAGCCGAACGGGCCTGTCCCAAGAGCATGCGGGCATCCATCTGCACGGGCAAAAGCGCGACCTAAAGGGACTGTACAACGGAGCAGCGAGAGCATGCGGCAAAGCGCGACTAAATGTCGCTGAGACGTAAGGGCTCGTGGGCCCGGTCCCACTTTTCACTCGACGGAGGCCGTATGGCGTTGTCGGAGCTGGTAACGACATGCACGGGAGGCTCCCGAAAAAATGGACGTGGTCAACAAATCCCGCGCATTAGGGAAACGAACTGAATGGGCCCTTAGCCACGCAGAGATTGCCGTTACGTCACGCGAAACCCTCCCCGCTGGACTTTCGCTAGCAACACTCATGTCATACTCACTTTAGACCTATGCCGCACCGGCCCCAGTTCTGGGGTTGCAAGCATTGCAGTAGCATGCTCGTGGGACAGGGCCCTTCTTAGGTCGTCGGCTTGCCAGCATGCATTTTTGGTTTCTTTTTTGGGCATGCTCGTGGCGAACGGCCCTTCCTATAAGTGCACTGCCCTTACAAATGCAACTCAGGAGGCATAAAAAGAGGATATGAACACTTGCGATCCTCCGCGGACAAAATTTTTCATATCCCCTTACCGGAGGTGCTGCTAATTACCATATTCATTGTGTATATTCAGTATGAGACTTTTTTATTTTTGGTGCGGACCGTGCAGATAGCATACATATCTTGCTTTGTCTCATCATTTTGTTTTGCAATCTTCCCCCAACTGTTGACGTTTCATATCAAAAACATAAACCCGAGGCCTCTGTGAGCATTGTTTCTCGGGAAAAAGGGCATTTCATACCCCTGGTTTTGTGTAAGAAGACAGTAAATTAATTAATCGCAGGGCGGATCGTCATTATTCATGGAAGAGAAAGTGTTCTCAGTTGCATTTTAGCGCTCTCGGTGCTCAGCCTGACGTCACTAATTTGTGGGTAAAGCCGGGTTCACAGACACTCAACCAATTCGGCCCGCCACGTTGTCCTTTCTCATTTAACGCTCATAAAGGGCTGGCCCTTTACTCCTCGCCCCGCCACATTTATCGTCACGCAGCCGCCGGCCTGCTGGCGACACATACCACCGACCAGCGATGCAGGACGCCCTGGCAGACCCCTGCACTCTCCTGCCCCCCACTTTTCACGTGAGCCCGCCCAATAGCGGGCCCCAACCACAATTGCACCCACCCCACAAAACACCTAAAACAATAATGCACCAAATTTATAATCCACCACCCCCCTGAGTACAGTTGATCCTACCCGGTTTCTGTGTAGAACCCCCAGGAACCACTTCCAGAGGCCGGCCTCCGCTAAACCACCCCAAGACCGACTGAATCAAATGCCTGGGCAGTCCTCAAATCAAGCCGCCCGGCGGACCCCCTTCTTCACCCCCCGGCACCGCACACCCTCGCCGGGACCCCCCTAGAGACAAAGCCGAAGGCGTGACGTTTACGTGGCCAGAGGGACACTTCTTCAGACTGAAGACAAAGGGTATCAGCCCCAAGACAAACCACCAGACCTCCAAACCCCCAATTCCTTTCTCACTGAGATGCTGCATGTCCGCTCGAGAGTACTCCAGCATTTTGGTCTTTCGTTGATTCAAAACAGTCTCCTCCCTACAACCCACTCCCTCCCCGCAGCACATTTTACTAAAGAATTTGTCCTCTGGTGGGGATTTGCTTGGATGCTCATTATTTGCCATATGAGAAAGAACAGTGCTCAAGTCGGAGGGAGAATTTGCCATTTGTTGCGCCTTCACTCAGCCTTCAATATTTGTATATTTTATAAGGGCCTGCAAGAAAGATTAATTAGCAGGGCCTGTTGCAGCATGATTCCAGACCAACACGCATTATATACCTATGGTATACACGACACCTGGTGGCGGAGAAACTGCTTCACAAGTCAATAATCTCATTTCCAACTATGTATAATCTCAATCTTCTTAATTCCATTAACTGGTTAAGGTTATTATAGTACTTAGAGGACTCCAGGTGCGGAATCTTGAGCACATTTTCACATTCGTGGAGGAAACTCAGCAAGGTCAGGCAAGCATTGGGAGGAGTGCAAAGGGACCGAAAAATAGAAAGTAGGTGCAGGAGTAGGCAATGCAGCCCTTCGAGCCTGCACGCCATTCATATGACCATGGCTGATAATCCAACTCAGTTATCCAGTACCTGCCTTCTCTCCATACCGCCTGATGATCCCCTTAGCCACAACCAGGCCACATCTAAAGTACCTTCTTAAAATATAGCCAATAATTGGCCTTAACTACTTTCGTGGCACGAGAATTCACAGATTCACCACTATCTCGGTGTGAAAAATGATCTTCTCATCTCGGTTAAAAGGACTCTCCTTATCCTTAAGCTGTGGACCCTTTGTCCTGGGACGTCCCAAACATCGGGAAACACTCTTCATGATTCTGCCTGTCCAACCCTTAAGAATTTTGCAAAGTTTATAATAAGACCACCTTCAAATTCTCGTGATACAATACGAGTCTATCCAGGATTTTTCTGGTCATATGAAAGGCCTGCCATCCCATGGAATCATTTGGGTGGTGAAACTTCTCTGTCCTCACTCTAGGGTGAGGAACCTTGGGTCGAGTGGGGGGACGCTGGTAGAGAGAGGGGAGGTGAAAACAGGTGGGGGAGAGCTTAGCAGTGACGGATAGGGAGGTTTGAAATGGCAGTATAAATCTATTTTGGTCAGGGTGGAGGAGTGGTGGGCACAGACGCAACACAACCAGGCAGAGGTTTAAGCAGCCGAGGGGGGATGAATTTTAAATAGAAAGCTGAGTGCGACAGTTTTTCCCAGGGCAGTGTATGGAAACAAGCTGACAGGGGGAGTAGTTGGAGGAGGTACTATTGCCAGTTAAAGAAACATTGAAAAGGAAATGGATCGGACAGGTTAGAGGGATATGGGCAAAGCAAGTAGGTTGGGCCTGTGTAGAGGGGGATTATTTTTGGAAGCGGCTATGTGCAAAGGTGGGATGAAGGGCTGTTTCCAAGATGTAAGACTACTATACACGCTAAAGATAACACCTGGAGGGTAGGTATTTTGTTACAAAACCTACAGAATAGTAATGGGAATCTGCCTCAGCCATGTTCGGCGATTTTGGCGCTGTTTTGGAGGGGGCGGTTTTAAAAAAAAAACTTCGATTTTTTACTAGTCTGTACTACGGCGCAGATGTTCATGGACTATAAAATCATTAACGCAAATCCGCTGCAAAGACCCGGTTCGACAAAAGGTATTATTAGTTTTATGAATAGGCCCGATAATTATAGTTATACTAGTTTTATAAATTACGTTCTCTCATTCCCCGCAACCTCTTCTGCTAATGCCCCATGGTTTTTATCAAGTCAAACAATTTAAGGTCATGTACCTTATTTTTACAATTAAAAAATGGGGCCATATATATACCCCTATATAGCAAGTATATCTATAGTCTGAGTAGTTCAGTTTCGGCTTTGTTATCAGCCCCCAACAGTATTTTTCTCCCTAGGTGCATTTTAGTGTTTCACTAATCCAGCGCGTTTCGAACGTTCTAACCCATCTCGTTCCACTATGTACCCCATTAGAAAAGAGCCGATTTAAATGGCATGTTTAATAGTACAGCCAACTTGAACACTGTACTGTCCTTCCATTTTGGGGCCTCTAACTTAAATTCGTCATTTTCCATACTAAAAAAAAAAACAGTACTGTGACGTATTTGTGCATTAAAAAAAAAATAAATGTGGACCGGCTGGAGCTCCGTTATAGTCACACGTGCCTCTTCGTCATAATCAGCGGAATACTTCCTTAAGAAATGTGCTGTTGACATCTATCCAAGATCACAGCTTTTTTGTAATTAGTCCATTGGCAAATCCACTAGGGACTCAAGATGCTAATTTCCGAGTATGAAATCTGGCCATAACCATTTTTACACTTGAGATATTGAAGGTGAATTTAGTGTCACAATTAAACTTATTGTTTATGCTTTAATAATCTTGGTGTGATAAATTGCAGACATTGATTTTTTAAAATCTCAACATTTTTGTAACCATGCTACGGGGGGTGAAGATAAAAGAGTGCAAATGATTTAAGGAGGAAGTAGGGGGGGACATGAATGTAGACCCAAACCCGCCCGACCGAGATGGGTGGCACGTAAGAAAGGCCTGTTTTGGGTTGGCTCTCCTCGAACCCCCCCCCCCCCCCCTCTCCTAGTCCCCCCGCTGACCGGGCGTCCCACGACACCACTCCGCCCCCCTTGCACGGCCCCCGCCGGCCACCACCCCACCCCAAACACCCCACCGGCCCACCACCCACCATATCCGGTGGGACCCAGGGGCAAAGCTGGAGCATAAACACCCATTTCCCCTCCTTATCTTTCCCCCGCCCCCCCTACTACCCATTTGATTCACGCACATGGCCCCCCCAGCCCCCCCCCAGCAGCCCACCCAACCCGGATGGACCCACACGCAGCACACCCCCACACTCACAACACCCCTGCCCCCCCCCCCCCCCCCCCACCCCAGCTCCGATCCCCAGCCCCATGGCCCGCCAGCCCCCTGGGAATGGTTCCCCCCGCCTTCCAAACCCCCCAAACCCCACTCTCCACATTCCCCAGGGTCCTATCCAGTTTCAGTTACAAAATTTTGGCGATTTAAAAAATAAAGTCTGCAATTTTATCCCATCAGAAAAGCAAACAATAAGTTTAATTTGGACCCCACTTCCTCAATCTTCCACGTCCTCCAAAAGTTATGGGCCTTTTCATACGCGGAACTTTAGCCTCGGTTCCCTCTTCTTTCTCTGGCCCTCCCCCCCCCCGTTGTTCTGGGCCCGTCTTCCCCCCTCTCCTTTCCCCCTCCTCTTCTTGCCTTCCCTTTCCGTTCCCCCCTCTCTCTCTCTTCCCCCCCCACAACCCTCTCATTCTCCTTTCTTCTTCACCCCCACCCTCCCCCCCCCCCCCCTCTCCCTCTTATTATTTTTCCCCCCTCTACCCCACCCCACTTCTTTCTCACCCCCCCCCACCCACCCTTTTCCCCCCACCCCATCCCCCCCCCCCAACCATTTCCACCCCCCCCCTTCCCCTCTCTTCCCTTTTTCTTTCCTCTCCCCACCTATCCAACTCCCTCTCCCCTCTGATTTCCCCCCCTGCCCCCCCCCACTCCTTCCCTCTAACCTTTTTCCAGCTATAGAGAGTACTGTGTCCCTCAACCCCCCCCCCACGATCTAAGACCTTCCCGCCACTACCCAGCTTTTAGCCACACAACTCCAGAAAGAACGAGAGGGGTGCCTAGCCACGAAGCAAAAAAACACGAGAGCGAAGTACCTGCCCGAGGGCCGGCCGGAAATCGGTAGATGTCGTTGGGTTGGTCCCCGTTATGTGTCGAGCCTGCACGTCCTCATTGGGACGAGAGAGAGACTATGGTGTTTACTGATCTTCCATACTCCGTACCCGTGCCTGCCCTTCCCTATCCCTTGATTTCCGCTCTAGCCACAGCTGTATGTTTGACTATTAATCGTTTACAGATATCGTTTTTTGAATATCACGAAAGTGCTTCCTGCTTCGTATTATTTATACAGGTAAGGTAACAGGAATTTGAGATAGTTTCTCCGTCCGAGTTTACGATTATGTCGCGCCCATTGTATCAACGTTATTCTTTGGTGTGAGTTAACTGGGGAGGGATGTTTTTCGGCCCGACATCCTAATAACTTTTTTGTTTGGCTCAAGAACGTCATCACTGGGTATCAATGCAGGAGAAAGACTGGATCTGGTTCCATAGAGCACGTTTTACCCTAGCCTTACGAACTTCCAGTGAATACAAAGGCCCACTCTTTCAATTATCCTCATTGACCTTACCACCCATTTGGAGATTAACACTTGTGACCTACGCTGCACTACTTCAATAAGACAAGGATGCCTTCTCAAATTAGGAGACCAAACTGCAAACAATAAAACAAGATGTGATCTAACAGGGGACCTGTTAAAAACTGCAGAAGGACCTCTATAATCACAACCTTTGTATGAGGCCAACTTGCATTAGCTTTCTACATGCCTGCTGTACCTGCATTTTTACTTTGTTGTTGATTCATGTTGAGCCATTGGGCCAAAGCTCCCCCAACAGAATAGTAGGCATTGTTATTCCATTTGTGTGTGGCCTCAATCATGCCCAACTCACAAACAAATGGGGGGAACATGTTATTCACAAATTTACAGATTCCCTACTCCCCTGTACAGTACCAGGCTTCCACCACCCCACGAACCCCATCCCTGGCTGCACGGGAAGACGATGGATGAGGCCTGAAAATCGAACAAACCATCATATTAATAGGTATGTTACAAAACCTACCTGAATGTCGGTGAGAATCTGCACGAAACAGTGTGTGCGCGATTTTGACGCGGCTTTAGAGGGGGCGGGTTTAAAACGCGATTTTTATAGGCGGTTGCAATCGAAATGTTCAGCTAGTAAATCATTAAGGAAAAGCGCCATGAAAGACCCGTCTGAGTAAAGGAAGTTTCCCCTTCATCTTAAACCTAAACTCAGTCCCTTAATTCGGTTTCGTTTGTATGTTCGTCAGGTGCGTTGTTAGGCAATTTAAAAATAAATTGGATAGTTATATTGGGGGCAAGGGGAATGGAAGGTTATGGTCTGAGCGCAGGATATGGGGACTAGGGATGATTATGTGACGGTAGTCAGGATTTTAACCAGGGTCTCTGGGTGCTGTAATCGCGATAAGGCAGCAACTCTACCGCATTTGGCCATCTTCGGCATAAGAAAGTTGGCTATTTCTTGAGAATCCCTTTAGTGGGCTGTGTTCAACAAATGTGATAAATTACTCCTGTGAAAGAATGGGAACATTTTTCTATGGAATTCTAGTTGAGGAGCTGTTGTTATTTTATAAACACGTGAAACAGCAGTGATTCTAGGAAGTGGGTTGTACAGTGTTGGGCAGATTTGTCACAGTATAAAAAGGACACATACTAATTGGGCCAAAAAATAGTACATTCAACCAAAAGGACCACAGATGGTTCTGGAGGTAATCCAAATTCACCTGCATATTTACCATGTACTTCTGTACCATACGCAAGTTATCCCTGGTGTCGGTGAGATAACCCCCTAACATGCCCATAAGCTCCCTTTAATTCTTTTTGCCAGTAAATACAGGGGGATAATTACTCTAGCCAACAGCACAACTTTTGGAGTGAAGGACAATGCCCAGTATCAGCTGAAGTCTCATGAGGTCAAGTGCAGACAGGAATGTGAAGAGCGCACTTGAGTCAGGGACTTGTAGACTTTAGAGATACAGAATGGAAACAGGACCTTTGACCCACCAAGTCCAAGTTCGACCAGGCTCGACACACCCATACGCTAACACTCTCCTGACACTAGGGAAAACATACAAACTTACCAAAGCCAAGTAACCTACACCCCCCTACCATGTATGTCTTTGGACCTTTTAGAGATGAGAGGAAAACAGGAGCACAAGTGAACTGTTATGTTTGTTATTGTTGATTATCCTATCACGCAGAACGAGACATGATTAAAAACAAGGCCAACCCAACAGGTTACAGTAACAGGATAAAGGGGAAGAACGTTCAAGTGAAAAAGTTCAGTAAAAATGGCCCGTGTGAAGATAATCCAAGGTCTCCCATGAGGTAGACGCGAGGTTAGGGACCCGCTCTTTAGTTGGTGATGAAATGTTCAGTGTGGCCTGATAACCACTGGGAAAAAAACTCTCCTTGAAACTGGTAGGTGTTGTGTTTTCACACTTCATGTACTCGTGACATGATAGGAGACGTCCTTTCGTTATGCTGGTGGCCTTGCTGAGGTCTAATGAAGTGTACCGCACACTGGAGTCCAATAGAAGTGATGCAACCAAAATGGTACTTTCAGGACTCGCTGCAAACTACAGCCCCTCACCTCACCTCCGACAACCGCAAACCAAGGTCTTCCAGTGACAGCATTAACCACTTCACGCTTCCCATCGAATGTACGGTATTGAGTGTTTACAATGTGATACCCTTCTCCAGTGTACGGCAGCCATCAATACAGATTCGGATGACCATTTGTGGGCAAAACATGGGTTCAGGGCTTCAGTGGAATACTGGAGGTTCCTGTTCATTGCCTGCTTAATGTTTACTATCTGTGCGTGGCTTCCTGCACTGTATAAATGGAAGTGGACTCTGCTTATGTTTTCTAGAGATTTGCATAACCTGCTGAAGGCCTTGACCCCCCCCCCCGCTTGATGAGTATTGACCTTAGGGTACTTTTCAGGATTTCTACTATAATTTGACATTCAATTTAGAGTTATGGCATGTAAACAGGATGGAGGACTGGATAAGAGAATTTTCATAGGAGTAGTGTTTCTTCTCACTTGATTGATTCAAAAAGCGTGTTAGTGAGGTCGGAAAGGGACAGGCAATGAGGAATAGTATCCTGTTCACTTAGGCACATTATACTGGCTTCCAAATATCACACTTAGTTATAGAGACATGGTGGTGGTACAGGGAACAAGAAACAGGACCCTTAAAGGCCCACCATGCCCATGACGACCTTTTATCACCCATAGTAATCACCATTATCCTGCACTGTCCATATGCTTCGATGCCGTGAATGCAGGGAGCGGAGAAAAACTCGAGGGGGCCAGAGAAGAGGACAAGGCCCACCCCAGGTTTTGAGAGGTGGGGGACATCACCTCCCACGTTTTGGTAATCCGATTTAAAAATCTCCGCTTTTAGTGGGGCTGGATTGAGCCTGGACGAAGCTCGCGCATGTGATGATATGGGGAGCGTGCGCTATGAGTGTGGCCACCCAAAAAAAAAAGTGTGTACCGTACCCTCCATGTTTTGATAGCGAGTGTCCGCTCTGGCTTGAATGAACACAAAAATGATGGAGGAAACTCAGAGGGTACTGGAGAAACGGAATAGGGTGACGTTTCGGGTCGAGACCCCTTCGATGCCTTGCCTGCTCCAAGTATCCTCTTTAATGTCGTCTTGACAGGCCAGTGCTTTGTCTCTGATTGCCATCACCTCTTATGGATGCGCATTAGGGACATCAAACCAAATCTTGAAGTAGGACATGACATCGAGCACAGGTCCGGGCGATGGAGGGGAAAAGGTTGGTGGGCAGGGGATGAGGTAGACCATGGAGGATGTGGTAGAGGGTGGTGGAGTTAGCTTTTGCTGGGCAGGGCAAACACGGAAGGGGCTTAGCAATCACACATGTCGTTCGCCTTATGCAATGTTTTATCCGCCCATTCCAGAGATATCTATTGATCAGCAAGCATGACCTGCACAAGTCTGAGCACTACTGGGACTGCTTGTTTCCTCCCCATGGTCAGGCAATCCCTTGCGTGACAGTTAGGCACAGACGTGCTGGGTATGTAATTCAGCAAGTCAGGCAAGCATCTCTTGAGAATACGGTTTAGGTGGACGTTTTGGGTCAAGGACGGTCTTCACACTGATTGTAAGGGGGGGGGGGGGGGGGCGGGGGGGGTTGTCAGGGAAGAGGAAAGAACTGGAAGGGCATGAACAAAGGCCTCAACCCGAGATGTTCACCCATTCCTCGTCTCCAGAGATGGCTGCCTGAACCACTAGTTAAGCTCCAGGTTTCTGTGTTTATCTCCGACGTTCTAGGTGGATACAGGTGAGGGGAATTTGTGCCTTGTCAGATGGTGGACAAAGGGCTTGAGATGAAAAGACCAAAAGTGTGTGAGATAGAGGTGATAAACGTATGAAGAAAGGGCCCGATGCCGAAATTGTCACACCTCATTTTTTTCTCCAGAGATGCTGCTTGACCCGGCTGAGTAACTCCCAGAACTTGGTGCCGATCTTAGTTGTGAGATAAGGATCAGTCTGCCCAAGCCAACGCGTACCAAAACCCCACTCCCAAGAAATCACCTATCCCCATGTTCTATCCAGAGATGCTGCATGGGACCTAACTGCGGTTACTCCCAGCACTTTGTGTTCTTTTTTTTGGTAAACCCAGCATCTGACTAGTCCGGTTTCTCCGTGCACGACAGTTTAGGCTGCTTTTAAGATACCAGCCTTCAGCAGGGAGCCAACGAGGTACAATCTATGTGCCCAAACTGCGCTTTGCGGCGTATGCACTTCCATTGAGAGTTATGCAGCTCAGGAATCAAGTTAAATGGCTGAGGCTTGAAGTTGGACCTAGGAAATCTTAATGCGGGGGATTTGCGATAGGTAATTTCTGCATTCCTCACATGTGTGATCTTACTATCAAACTAGATGCAAAAAGACAAATAGACAAGTAGGTGAAGGAGGGGCCATTCGGACCAGCGAGCCAGCACTGCCCATTACTGTGATCAATGGCTGATCATTCCACAATCAGTACCCCGTTCCTGCCTTATCCCCATATCCCTTGACTCTGATATCGTTAAGAGCTCTATCCTAACTCTCTCATGAACAGCATCCAGATTAATGGACTCACTGCCTTTTGAGGCATATAATCCACAGATACACTCTCTGAGTGAAAACGTTTTTCCTCCTTCCGCCCTAATAGCCTACCCTTTCTTTTAAAACTGGGCCCCGGGTTCTGGACTCCCCCAAAATTTGGACCATGTTTCATGCCTTAGGCGTGTCCAATGCCCTTAATAATTATATTGTTATAACCCGGAACGTAGATTAACAAAATGCATTCACACAAACTCAAAGAACACGAGTTATCTATCGATTTTCATTGGACGCAGAAAAAAGAGAAAAAAAAGCATGTTGATCAAGTTAGAAGGGATTATATGATTTAAAGGATTGCAAAAAATTTCACATGGGCGAGAACTTCATTGCATCATGGATAAAATTATTATATAAACAAACCTACGGCTAGAATATGAACTAAACATATACTATCTACGAAAATTCCAATTAGCAAGGGGCAATAGCGAAAAGGATGTTCATAGCAACGCTTTATTTGCTCTGGGACTGAAACCTTTAGCTGAAAAATCAACTAAACCACTCTCTTAAAATGCCCCTTGAAAAATAGCCACAGAAAAAATTAAATATTGTGGGGAACTGAAAGACTAGAAACTATCATGCTAGTTTAATGCCAATTATAGTACCTTAAGTAAGAAGAAAAACTACACTAGTCCAATCAAATTCTGGAAAACGCTCCCGATATGTCTTTAATAGGTCGAAAAATGCTCTTAAAAAATGACTTTTACAACAAAAAGCTTATATCATTTTAAAATCAAGACCTATTATCTTCCAAAAAAGTTTTTCAAAAAACGTGACTCAGACATACAAAATTTATATGGGCCTCTAAATCACACCAGATAAAAGAGCAACACCTTAGTAACCAAAGAGCGGGTGGTCTAGCCGCCTAACTTTATGTACCATAATTGGGCAGTAAAATGAAAAAATCATGATTCACCTGTGGACAATTATGACAGCAGGTGGACCTGGATTGAATGGAGAGAGAGGACGCTTCTCCGTGTAATATAGGAGCGACTCTCCTTTCACCAATGAATCTGGAATCACAAAAGTACATAGAAATCCATTATACATATCGCGTTAGAAACTTGGAACACAAATTAAAAAACAGGAATTAAAATAAGAAATCTATCTCTTTAATGCCAATAGTCAAATAATCCGTTATTTAAACCCTCTACTATAGACAAATCATTTACAACAAATGGGAAAGAATAGAATCAAAACGCTGGAGACCTTGGCTGAATTCGGAAATTATGATCATTAACCCAATTACAACTGTATATAATTGAGAAATAATCAATATTTTAAATATCTCAATTGTGCGACTCTGGAAAAAAATACACAAAAAAAAGACTATCATAACATGCCTCCCGGGACTTAATGACGAAGCCCCAATTAAGACAAAGGCCGAATCAGCAAACTATATCTACTATACAAAAACACTATTTTAAAAAATAAACAAAAAATTACCTACAACTGCTGGTATTAGAAGAGACTGGGAACAAGAACTCGCTATAACAATTTCAAAAAGGGCTGGGAGAAACACTTATATATGTGCATGAAATGCTCGTCAAACGCCACGGACATACTCTAATCAATTCAAAACAGTACATAGACTATACTATTCAAAAAAACAAAAATAAATAAACTTTCCCTAAGTTCACCATTTGTGATAAAGGTAAGTCGCATGAAGCTGCCTAGGGCACTCTTTTGTATTTGTATAAA
>NW_026576472.1:87500-97339 GCF_028641065.1 Leucoraja erinaceus | reverse complement strand
ATCCCCCACACATGTGACTAGGGGGACACTGCACCACATAATCCCCCACACATGTGACTAGGGGGACACTGCACCACATAATCCCCCACACATGTGACTAGGGGGACACTGCACCACATAATCCCCCACACATGTGACTAGGGGGACACTGCACCACATAATCCCCCACACATGTGACTAGGGGGACACTGAACCACATAATCCCCCACACATGTGACTAGGGGGACACTGCACCACATAATCCCCCACACATGTGACTAGGGGGACACTGCACCACATAATCCCCCACACATGTGACTAGGGGGACACTGCACCACATAATCCCCCACACATGTGACTAGGGGACACTGCACCACATAATCCCCCACACATGTGACTAGGGGGACACTGAACCACATAATCCCCCACACATGTGACTAGGGGGACACTGCACCACATAATCCCCCACACATGTGACTAGGGGGGACACTGAACCACATAATCCCCCACACATGTGACTAGGGGGACACTGCACCACATAATCCCCCACACATGTGACTAGGGGGACACTGCACCACATAATCCCCCACACATGTGACTAGGGGGGACACTGCACCACATAATCCCCCACACATGTGACTGGGGACACTGCACCACATAACCCCCCACACATGTGACTAGGGGGGACACTGCACCACATAATCCCCCACACATGTGACTAGGGGGGACACTGCACCACATAATCCCCCACACATGTGACTAGGGGGACACTGCACCACATAATCCCCCACACATGTGACTAGGGGGACACTGAACCACATAATCCCCCACACATGTGACTAGGGGGGACACTGCACCACATAATCCCCCACACATGTGACTAGGGGGGACACTGCACCACATAATCCCCCACACATGTGACTAGGGGGACACTGCACCACATAATCCCCCACACATGTGACTAGGGGGGACACTGCACCACATAATCCCCCACACATTGTGACTAGGGGGACACTGAACCACATAATCCCCCACACATGTGACTAGGGGGGACACTGAACCACATAATCCCCCACACATGTGACTAGGGGGACACTGCACCACATAATCCCCCCACACATGTGACTAGGGGGGACACTGAACCACATAACCCCCCACACATGTGACTAGGGGGACACTGAACCACATAATCCCCCACACATGTGACTAGGGGGACACTGCACCACATAATCCCCCACACATGTGACTAGGGGGACACTGCACCACATAATCCCCCACACATGTGACTAGGGGGACACTGCACCACATAATCCCCCACACATGTGACTAGGGGGACACTGCACCACATAATCCCCCACACATGTGACTAGGGGGACACTGAACCACATAATCCCCCACACATGTGACTAGGGGGACACTGCACCACATAATCCCCCACACATGTGACTAGGGGGACACTGAACCACATAATCCCCCACACATGTGACTAGGGGGGACACTGCACCACATAATCCCCCACACATGTGACTAGGGGGGACACTGCACCACATAATCCCCCACACATGTGACTAGGGGAGACACTGAACCACATAATCCCCCACACATGTGACTAGGGAGACACTGCACCACATAATCCCCCACACATGTGACTAGGGGGACACTGAACCACATAATCCCCCACACATGTGACTAGGGGAGACACTGAACCACATAATCCCCCACACATGTGACTAGGGGGACACTGAACCACATAATCCCTAATTTCCCATTCACACTTTGACTAAAAGGTAAAACGTCGACGATGTTTTCAATAGTTATTTATATTTGAATAATTATTGTTATTAAGAGTTCTCCGTTATTCTCTCCGCCAAATTAACACATTTTCCCGTTTGTTGTTATTCTCTCTTGTTTTTGAAAGTTCTCCATTATTCCAGTTGAAGATGTAATTACTTTTCTTTTAAAACTTTGTCGTTATTTTCTTTGCCGATTTCAACAGCCGTGTTTTTCCAATATTTCTTTATTTTAATTTAATTCATTTTGAACAGATAATTGCCTGACTGTTTAAAAACCCTTGCGCTTATTTGACCTGCTGATTTAGACAAGTGATCATTTTAGTTCATTTTCTGATTTTCAATTGCATAACTTTTGTGAGAAAAGGGTTAATAGGGATAACCATATAACATAACCATATAACAATTACAGCACGGACACAGGCCATCTCGGCCCTACAAGTCCGTGCCGAACAACTTTCCCCTTAGCCCCACCTGCCTGCACTCATACCATAACCCTCCATTCCCTTCTCATCCATATGCCTATCCAATTTATTTTTAAATGATACCAATGATGGTTGATTTATACTAGAACTCTGAAACATTTAACTTAGAAATAAATAAGGTGCCAGCAGAAGCCAGAGCTGGTTGAAGAAAGTAACAATATACAGAACAGAGAGAAATTCTAGATAAAAAGTAGCAAACAGATAGAAACTTCAGCAGAAGCCTTAGGAGTCTTTGACGTCAGGAGACGTTCCAAGACGTTCCGAGACGTTCTCGTGGGAATATAAACCTTAGTGTTCTGATTGGCAGAAGCTCAAAGGGGAGACATGAGGTAGTGACCATAGTAAAGAAATGTATTAAGATAGAAAGCATCTCCATCTTCGTTGTGCCTCTAGGGGACATCAGAGGAGAGGCACCTATTCTGCAGAACATGAAATTAATAAAAACACTTCTTTGTCTGAATTTGTCTAAAGAGCGTTTGTGATTTTTGAATCTCACAACTTTGGGGGTTCGGTTTCCGAGATCCAATACACTGGACAGCTGACGGGAGTAGACGGACGAAGGGAGGGTGCACCCTGCTGAGTTCAGCGGTCTCAGACTCCTTGCTTGCCGTCAGCTGTTTAAGCAGTAGTATCCGAACCACACAGAGGCTCGGGAAAGAAGTGGAAGTAGTTGGAAATCGCGAAAAATCAATCGAGCAATTCCTGTGCACAGAACCCAGGTAGGAACAATGACTAATAAAGTACTTCCTGGGCGATTGTGTAAAGACCTTGTGGTTGACGCCCTGAAGGATTCAGGGGGCTGCAAGGCAAACCCAGAAGGGAGGGGAAAAGGCTGTAGGCCAAAATCCCCGCATTCTGCCCCATAGTCCGTTGGGGAATGCTCGACCCCTGGAGGCAGGAAATACCAGGGGTTGGAGAAGACAACAATGATAAGATTAAAGGTACACAAAATTGCTGGAGAAACTCCGCGGGTGCAGCAGCATCTATGGAGCGAAGGAAATAGGCGACGTTTCGGGTTGAAACCCTTCTTCGGACTGATGGGGGGAGGGGGGGGGGAGGAAAAGAGGAGGAGGAGGAGCCCGAGGGCGGGCTGATGGGAAGGTGGGAGGAGACAGCTAGAGGGTTAAGGAAGGGGAGGAGACAGCAAGGGCTAGCGAAATTGGGAGAATTCAATTTTAATGCCATCCGGACGCAAGGTCCCCAGGCGGAATATGAGGTGCTGTTCCGTTGGGGGTAAATGCAGAGCCGGAGGGGGCCAAAATACCCAAGGGAAAGAGAAGACAGGGGCCGGGGTGGACGAAGATCACCCGGCTAACAGGACGGGGAGTCAAAGAGCAGAAGGGGAAGATAAGAAATTCGGTAGATATTAGACCCCTGAGGGAGGTACCTAGGAGAGGACCCTGAGTGGTAAGAGAGTTTGTTGAATAGCCTCCTTGAAGATCATATAGGTCTGACAAGAACAGTTAGATAAATCCTTTAGGTCTGACAAGAACAGTCAGATCAATTCCTTTTCACAGAAGGGAAAAACAAGTAGTAAAGATTATGTTACAGGCAGTAGAAAAACAGCAAATAAGGAACAGAGAGAGACAGGATGATGAGGGAGTTACTCCCGAAAGTAGCAGATAAGAAGACGGCAAAGGCCGGGGCCAAGAGTGCAGGACAGGGAGAAAATATAAAATGAATAATCTATTTGAAGTAAGAACGGAACGAATGTGATTTGTATGTAAAAACCGGTTTGGAACGAATGGTTGTAAGATGAAAGGTTGGAATGAGCAAGTTGTAAAATTGAACACAGACGGCCCCCGTGGCGGGGGCTAGAATTTCCACTGTAGTTAGAAATGCTGCAAGCCGTGGGGGATTACGAACAGCTGTAAAATTAACTCTTTGTGTCCTCGTAACCCGACAAAAAAGGGAAGTAGTAAAAATCAGTTTTTTTGATTTTCTTTTAAATCGTTTTTTCTTGTTGTTCTTTTAGATTTATTTTCAATAAGTTAATTTGGAAAAATTGTTACTAGTGCTAGAATTGGACATTTAAAATGAAATGGTTGAATATGGATTGAAATAATTTGAACTAAGTTAATTGATGAACATGACCAGCTTTTATGGTTTGTTGTTTTATGGTGGACATTCAGAGTTGAGAAACACAGACAGACAGAGATACAGACACCGAAACAGAGAGAGAGAAGAGAGAGACAGACACTGAAAACAGAAGAGGGAAAGAGATAAGAACACCGAAACCAGAGGGCGACGAACAGACAGCTACAGAGGACAGGAAGAGAAGAAGAGAAGAGAGAGAGAGAGAAGAGAAGAGAGAGAGGGAGAGAGAGAGGGAGAGGAGGGAGGGAGAGAGAGAGAGAGAGTGAGAGAGGGAGAAAGATTAGAGAGAGAGAGGGAGAGAAAGAGAGATGGAGAAGAGGAGAGAGAGAGAGAAGAGAGAGAAGAGGAGAGAGCTTAGAGACAGGGAAAGGGGGAAATAAAAGAGAAAGAGAAGAAGACCGAAAGAGGGGGGGAACAGAGAGGAATAAAGAGAAAAAGAAAGACAGAAAGAAAAAGAGAGAGGTAGATAAAGACCAAGAGGAGAGAGAGAGAGAGAGAGAGAGTACAAAAATGGACAGGGGGGTGGAAGACCAGACAGAGAGATAGAGGGATAACAGAGAACCGAAACAGATAGAGAGAGAAGAGAGAGACAGAACGAACAGGAGAGGAGAAACAGAGAGAGAGAGAGACAGAGAGAGAGACAGACAGAGAGAGAGAACACAGAGAGAGACAGAGAGACACAGAGAGAGAGAGAGAGAGAGAGAGAGAGAGAGAGAGAGAGAGAGAGAGAGAGAGAGAGAGAGAGATACAGACACAGAAACACAGAGCGAGAGAGAGATACAGACACCGAAACACAGAGAGAGGGAGAGATGGAAAGAGAGGGAGTGGAGGAAAGAGAGAGGGAGAGGTAGAGAGAGAGAGGGGGGTGGGGGCGATAGAGAGGGAAGGAGAGTTTTAGCGAATTTTTATAGTTATTTCCCCAGACTTCTGCACAGTAATTTAAATATGGTAAGATCAGTGAACAGTAGAGAATGCAGAGTGATTTGTGATCCAGAACCTCCTTAACTTTGTGTAATATAGAAATGCTTTTTGCCAGTTTGGATTGTACATGTTTAATGTGTGATTTGCAGCTGATTCTATCATCCATTATACACCTAAACAATGTATTTTCATGAACTCGTTCAATTTCAACCCCATTTATCTTTATATCCCTTGACTACCTACCAGCATATATTCTCGTCACACGGCTCAGGCTCTCGGTAATTATGGTCCGGAGTAAGTGTGTTGACTATCGATTTAATCAAACCGTGGAAGGTTTATTTCCACATATTACAGGAATGTGGTCCCCAGACCCACAGCGAGGCATAATAAACCGCATTTGCATCTCCCCATTTGATCTCTAGCGAAGCAGTAAATTCCGAAATGTCAATGTAATATTTGCCCCGTCACACTGCACCTGTTGTCATACCATTAATGTCGCTCCATTTGGATATGTGACTGCATTCACGGCATTAACAACTGTACAACTGAGAATGGGGTTAAGAGGGAGAGATGGATCTGAAATGATTGAATGGCGGTGCTGACTAGATGGCCGAATTATCTCATTCTATTCCTATCACTTATGACCTTGTGACTTTACTCAGTCCACCAATTTTCTTCTTAATCCAGTTAGGTCTTCTGATGGTTAAATGTTGCCTCGTGCAGCGCTCATGATCCATGCTTTTTTTGAAACCTGTGAAAACAGAATTGAACCCAGCCAATTACCTGTTACGTCAGTTAATTGCCCTTTATATAGAAACACGTTGGCTAGTCTAGGTATTAAAACTATGAGCTGTACCAGGTTTATATGATCAACCACAATCTTCGGCTAGGGAATACAAAGTGACTTATGTCAAAAGATTAAACTACATTATCGACCATTTTCCACAACATAGAAAATAGAGACATAAAATTAGGTGTAGGAGTAGGCCATTCGGCCCTTCGAGCCTGCACGCCATTCAATATGATCATGGTTGATCATCCTACTCATATCCTGTACCTGCCATCCTCCTCCATACCCCCATCCCTTTAGCCACAAGGGCCACATCTAACTCCCTCTTAAATATAGCCAATGAGCCTCAACTACCGGCACACTTCAGAGTTCCAGACACTACTCTATGTGTGAAAAATGTTTTTTCTCAGCCGGGTCCGATTGCCTATCAAACTGTTACCCCCTTGTCAATTACTTTTTTTTTTGTTTTTATCGTTTTTTTCAGTTTTTTTTTTTGGCTTTATGCCCCAAGACTATCCGAAAAGTCCACCACTGTTGCTGTTTCTTTCCCATTTCTACTCCCGGGTGATCGCGCAAGTTTTTCTTACTCTTTATGTTCCATTCCCAGGGGGGTGGGCTGATCTTCTTCTTTCCATTTTCCTTCCTTATTTTTACAAGGTCAAAAAAAACCCCCCCCTCCCTCTACTACTTCGCTCGCCCTCCGTCTTCTCCCTTCTCTCCCCTTCCTCTTTATCTTCTCGCAACTCCCCTGCTTAATCTTCCCCATTCACGTTCATCCCCCTTTTTTCCTTTCCCTCTTTTTCCTCTTTTCGTTTTGAATTCCTCCCCAACAGCATCTTAGGGGAACTTTTTCCCCACTTTTTTTCCTTTTTATATTGCTTTTCCATCTCTTTTTTTCTCTTTCCAACTCACTTTTTTTTTTTTTTTTTTTCTCGTTTCTCTCCCTCTTCCTACTTTTTGTTCAGGAATTGGTGAAAACAGCCAAAGTTTTCAGACCCCCATCTTCTATCCATTCTTTTATGTTTCCCCCCCCCCAAAAAACTTCTCCCATTTCCTGTTTCTTGTCTTCCGCCTCTTCTAGATCCTTTCCTCTCCTGTCTCTTTGAGTTCTACTCGCCTTTTTCTTGCCCCGTTCCTCCCTTCTCGCTTTGTCCTTTTGTGTTGTGGTATCGCGCCCCCCCTTTGGTTTTTGGTTTTTTTTTTTTCCTGCTTTCCACCCCTTGGTTCTCACTCCTTTCCCCCCTTTATCTCAATCTGTTATTTGTTTTTCCTCGGCTCTTTTCCCTTGCTTTGTGATATTCCAAAATTTTTTCTCTTTCTCCAGGCTTACCTCGTCCACCTCTTACCATGTTGTCTTCCAATTTTTTCTCCCCCTTTCCTTTGGATGCGTTTTAAACAAAGTATTGAATGGCTTGCTGGTTCATTTGTGTTGTTTTGGCTGTTTCCTCCTTTTTTTTCCCTAGTCGTTCTTGAATTTCTCCTTTCCCACATTTCTTTCATGTTCTGTTTACTAATTTTCCCGAGCCTCTTGTTCGGTTTTAGACTTTTCGCCCTTTCTCTCCTCGTCTTATCGAGCCCTCCCAGCGATGACGGGGGGTTTCCCCGCCGCACCACCGACCCGGGCTCGTTATTACCATCACTTGCTCCTTTCCCCCCGGTGATTTTCGTTCCCCGATCCTTTCCTTTTTCCGATTTTTCTTCTATTTTGTCTCAAACTTCTTTTTCTATTCTTTTCCTTTTCCCCTTTCTTCTTTTCTTGACTATCGACCCTTACTTCTCTTTTGTTTTTTTTTATGCATCCCCACCTTTTGTTCGTGTTGCTTGTTTGCCTGTGCTCCATTCCGAATTCCACCCTGATCACCCTCCTTGGCCGATCTTATCGTGTTTATTGTCTTTGTCTCCCCCCCTCTTTTATTCTCTTACTCTCTCTCTTTTCTTTTTTTTTTCTTCTTTTTTACTTTTTCTTTTTATTTTTTCTTTTTTTTTTTTAATCTTTTCCTTTTGGTTTTTCCTTTTTGATTTTTTTCTTTGTTAATGGACTTAAAAAAAAAAAAAAAGAAGCAACCCCCCCCCCCCGCAAAAACAACCATGGGCAATCGCCTGCAATCTAGTCCAACACTTCAGAATTGTGTACGTTTCTATAAGATGCCCCCCCACAATCTCCTACATTCGAGCGAGTACAAGCCGAGTCTTTCCAGTCTTTCCTCGTACGAAAGTCCTGACACACCTGGAATCAGTCTGGTGAACCTTCTCTGTACTCACTCTATGGCAAGAATGTATTTCCTCAGATTTGGAGACCAAACCTGTACGCAATACGCCAGAAGCGGTCTCACCAAGACCCTGTACAACTGCAATATAACCTCCCTGCTCCTATACTCAAATCATTTTGCTATGGTGCCAACATACCATTCGCTTTCTTCACTGCCTGCTGCACCTGCATGCCTACTTTCAATGACTGATGTACGATGACTCCCAGGTCACGTTGCATGTCCCATTTTCGTAATCGGCCACCATTTAGATAAAAGTCTACTTTCCTGTTTTCGCCACCAACGTGGACACCCTCACATGTATCCACATTATACTGTACCTGCCATGCATTTGCCCACTCACCCAGCCTATCGAAGTCACCTTTCAGCCCCCTAGCATCCTCCTCACAGGTAACACTGCCCCCAGCTTCGTGTCGTCCGCAAACTTGGAGATGTTGCATTCAATTCCCTCGTCTAAATTATTAATATATATTGTAAATAGCTGGGGTCCCAGCACTGAGCTTTGCGGTACCCCACTAGTCACTGCCTGCCATTCTGAAAAATAACCGTTTACTCCCACTCTTTGCTTCCTGTTTGCCAGCCAGTTATCTATCCACGTCAACACTGAAACCCCAATACCGTGTGCTTTAAGTCTGTATACTAATCTCGTATGTGGAATCTTGTCGAAAGCGTTCTGATAGTCCAGATATATCATATCCACTGGTTCTCCCTTGTCCACTCTACTAGTTACATCCTCGAACAATTATATAAGATTCGTCAGACATGATTTATTCTTCATAAATCCATACTGAATTTGTCCAATGATTTCACCAATTTCCAAATGTGCTGCTATCCCATCATTAATAACTGACTCTAGCTGTTTACCCACTACCGATGTTAGACTAACTGGTCTGTAATTCCCCGTTTTCTCTCTCCCTCCGTTTTTAAAAAGTGGGGTTAAATTAGCCACACTACAATCCTCAGGAATTACTCCAGAATATAAGGAGTTTTGAAAAATTATCACCAATGCACCCACTGTTTCTGGGGCTACTTCCTTAAGTACTCTGGGATGCATCCTATCTGGCCCTGGGGATTTATCGGCCTTTAATCCATTCAATTTAAATAAGTCCACTTCCCGGTTAACCTGGATTTCACCCTGCTCCTCTATCTGATTTGATCCGCGGTCCCCTGCTATTTCCGAGATAAATGATGTATGCCTTAGTTATTTATAGTTTTACTGTTTCAACCACGTCTATGCTTCCATTTAGCAGCCCCTCCCATGTCCATTGCAGCACATGTTTTCCGTGGCAATATAGCGCCATGGGGCCTTTCCCACCGGGGCTGGAGACCGACCATTTCTGGGATGATTTGAAGCATTATCTGATATCCGTCCATCGACATTTAATCTTCAAAGTTTACTCTCTCCGTATCTCATTATTTAATCCACTGCTGATCAATCAACTAATTCTTAAGTTCATGCAATGCTTTTCCTAACTCTTGGATGTAACCTGTCACTTTCCCTTTCCGCTAC